>NW_024395824.1:18532514-18776890 GCF_016617805.1 Bactrocera tryoni | reverse complement strand
GCCTTTGCTTATGCCTGTGCTTCTTTCTCCTATCCTTTTGCTGCTGGTTTTCTTTTGTTTTTTTTCACCTATTCACTTATTTTCACAGCGCGATTATTATTTGTTTTTCTTTTCACCTCACTGATGGTTATGAACTTTTTGTTTTTTATACTCTCACCACAAAGTTGCTAAGGAGAGTATTATAGTTTTGTTCACATAACGGTTGTTTGTAAGTCCTAAAACTAAAAGAGTCAGATATAGGGTTATATATACCAAAGTGATCAGGGTGACGAGTAGAGTCGAAATCCGGATGTCTGTCTGTCCGTCCGTCCGTCTGTCCGTCCGTCTGTCCGTCCGTCCTTGCAAGCTATAACTTGAGTAAAAATTGAGATATCATGATGAAACTTAGTACACGTATTCCTTGGCTCCATAAGAAGGTTAAGGTCGAAGATGGGCAAAATCGGCCCACTGCCACGCCCACAAAATGGCGGAAACCGAAAACCTATAAAGTATCATAACTAAGCCATAAATAAAGATATTAAAATGAAATTTGGCACAAAGGATCGCATTAGAGAGTGGCATATTTAAACACAGTTTTTGGAAAAGTGGGCGTGCCCCCGCCTCCTACTAAGTTTTTTGTACATATCTCGGAAACTACTATAGCTATGTCAACCAAACTCTACAGAGTCGTTTCCTTCAGGCATTTCTATATACAGTTCAAAAATGGAAGAAATCGGATAATAACCACGCCCACCTCCCATACAAAGGTTATGTTGAAACTCAATAAAAGTGCGTAGTTGGTTTAACAAAAAACTTCAGAAACACCAAATTTCACGGAAGAAATGGCAGAAGGAAACTGCATCCAGGCTTTTTTCAAAAATTGAAAATGATGCCTTCTCTGTATAATATACACATTAGGAACCAATGATGATAGCGGAATAAAACTTTACACAAATACGGTATTTGAAAAATATGTAAATGACGGATAATGAAATCTTGATTATCACTTTATCATGCGAGAGTATAAAATGTTGGGTGACACCCGAACTTAGCCCTTCCTTACTTGTTTTCTTTGTGCTTTGCTTTCCGCATTACCATTTTTCACTTATATGTATGTATATTGTATGAGAATATATAAACCACCGTACTCCTTCTTGTTTTTTTTTCTGCACGTTTGTTCACTTTTTATGTGTTATGCATTCATCCATATGTTTTTTTTCCAATTGTTTACACCACTGTAACTTTTTATATTGTATGTATATTAGGGTGATTCAAAAAATTTTTTTTTATTTTTTCAATTGGTACTCGCAAAAATAGGTTCCTAGACACCTCTAAGAAAGCCTCTCCAAATATGAGTTTTTAATTGTAACGGGAAGGTCCTCCGCCTAACGGTTTTCTATTTTTTCTTATTATCAGATAGAATAATTTATATCTCGCTTCCAACTACTTGAAAAAATATCTTGTTAATTAGGTTTTGTAGGAAATTGAATGCTCTAAAATATGGTCTCTTATGATTTTTTCGTAAACCCAACCGTTTAAAAGATATTAAGAGTTAAAGTTTAATTATTTTTGGGAAAATTTTTTATTTCTTATGAATTTTATAACTCAATGAAAAAAAATTGTTATGAATAGATTTTTGGAGAGGTTTTCTTAGAGGTGTCTAGGAACCTATTTTTCAGAGTACCAAACGAAAAAAAATTAAAATTTTATTTGATCCACTCTAATATGCATTGATGTTTGACGATGATGGGTTTACGAAAAAATCATAAGAGACCATATTTTAGAGCATTCAATTTCCTACAAAACCTAATTAAGAAAAGATTTATGGTCCTTTTCGCGTTGGCCACGGCGAATATCGCATTCGATGGAACGATGAGCTGTACGAGATATACGACGACATTGACATAGTTCAGCGAATTAAAAGACAGCGGCTACGCTGGCTGGGTCATATTGTCCGAATGGACGAAAACACTCCAGCTCTGAAAGTATTCGACGCTGTACCCGCCGGGGGAAAGCAGAGGAAGAGGAAGACCTCCACTCCGTTGGAAGTGACCAAGTGGAGAAGGACCTGGCTACGCTTGGAATATCCAATTGGCGCCACGTAGCGAAAAGGAGAAACGACTGGCGCGCTGTTGTTAACTCGGCTATAATCGCGTAAGCGGTGTCTACGCCAATTAAGAAGAAGAAGTTGGAAGCGAGATATAAATTTTTCTATCCGATAATAAGAAAAAATAGAAAACCGTTAGGCGGAGGACCTTCCTGTTACAATTAAAAACTCATATTTAGAGGAACCTATTTTTGCGAGTACCAATTGAAAAAAAAAATTTTTTTGAATCACCCTAATGTATATACATAGGGTAAAGGTGGGTAATATGGACCACGTGGGTAATATGGACCACCTAGTTATCTTGAATTTCAGTTGTTAAATCCTCCGTTATTGTCGTTTGATTTCTTCGTCTATTCGCGCAAGTTTAATCAGTTTCAATTTACCGCTCAGCAAGTGCGGATATTCGAGCAATAGTGATTTTTGTAAAATAGTGGTTGCTGATAATTATATGTGCGTAAGCGAATTTTACTTTTTTACTTAAAATTTATTGTGGAACGAATAAATTGACAAATAATGTGTAATAAATAAAAACTTTTTGCTAATTTTGAATGGTTATAGTTTAATAAATATAGTTCAGATTGGAATTAAACTCAGTTATATCGCCACCACATGTTGAGTGTAATATGGACTACCACAGTAGAGGCTAATATGGACTAATGGTCCATATTACCCGCAGAACAATTCTTACTCTTTTAGTTCGATTATCTTTAAGTTTATTAAGATCTTATTAATGTAGGATATGGCTCCTGGTAAGCGTAAACATTGGAATACCGAGGACATGAAAAAGGCGATCACAGCGGTGCGATCTAATACCTGCGGTTATCTGAAAGCAGCTAAGATGTACAATGTCCCTAAGTCAACTTTAATAAGGCTAGCGTTAAAGAAAGACACCGAAATCGAAAAGGTCGTAAACACTAAATTAGGGCGAATACCAGTTTTTCCTGAAAATTTTGAAAAGATGTTGGTGGAGTACGTTTTGACAATGGAATCGAAACTATTTGGTCTAAGCAGAATGGATGTTAAGTACTTAGCCTATCAACTGGCTGAAAAAAATAATATTATGTACCCATTTTCAAAAGAAAATCAGTTCGCGGGTAAGGAACTGCGCTTGTTTTTAAAGAGGAACCCAAATTTAGCGTTCCGCTCTCCGACGGGAACTTCATTGGCAAGAGCACGAGGTTTCACAAAAGATAAATACCTTTTTGATATCCTTGAAAAGGAAATGGACAATTTTCATTATTCAGCCAACAATGTTTTTAACGTTGATGAAACAGGCATAAGTGTCGTTCCATCAAAATCACCCCAAGTATTGTCAAGGAAGGGTAAAAGGCAGATTGGTAGCCTTACTTCTGCAGAGAGAGGATCTACGATAACAACTATTGTTTGTATAAGTGCAGGTGGAATATTTGTTCCACCACTATTTATATTTCCACGAAAGAAACGCTCAGATTTGTTGCTAAGAGGAGTGCCGCCTGGATCAATATACGAATGTCATCAATCCGGTTGGGTTCAAACATACATTTTTACAATATGGTTTCGACACTTCATAAAACACGTCAAACCATCAGCAGCTTCACCAGTATTGCTCGTCTTGGATGGTCATTCGAGTCATACAAGAAATATTGAGCTTCTTGATTTGGCTAGAGAAAATCACGTATCTATCGTATCCATCCCTCCACACTCAAGTCACAAAATACAGCCGCTAGATAAAACTTTCATGGGACCTCTTAAGAGTTATCTTTCGGGAGAAATACGTGTTTGGATGCGTTCGAACGGCAGAGCTTTGACACACTTCGATATGGCAGAGCTATATGGAACGGCCTATTTGCGAGTTCAGAGTGGGGAAATCGCAATTAATGGATTTCGCACAACCGGTATATTTCCTTTGAACCAGTATATATTTCGCGACCATGAGTTTTTAGCTGCGGATGATGTAGCATCGCATTCTCCTCCTCGAGAGTTTGAAAGCGCTTACGAAGTACCAGATGAAATACTAAATAACGAAACCATTGTAGAGAGTCCGCATCCAATAAGCGATATTTGTAATGAAAATGTAAATCGTTCAGTTCTAAGTGAATTAGAAACCAATTCTAGGGTCATAACACCGATGGAAATATCTCCGGTTCCTATAAAAAAAACGAAGCCTTCCAATCGTGGCAGGCCAGCAGGAAAGTCCACGTTAATAACAACTTCGCCTTATAAAAAATCTTTACAAATTTCGTTGGAGAAAGCATCGGAAAAAGAATCTCTGAGAAAAACCAACAGACGACAGGATATTGATTCGAATGAACCCAGCTCTTCCAAGGGAATTATCAAAAAACTAAATTTTGCAAAAGAAAAGTGTACAGGTAAGACTGCTTAAATAAAGATTTTGATTAAATTTTTAAAACTTTCGTTCCCTATTTTTATTCAAGAACCCAAAAAACACCAAGATAATCCTAGTCAACCCAGCACTTCCAAAGCACTTATGAAATCAATAAATTCAGCAAGAGAAAAATGTTCAGGTAAATCAAGGTTTTGATTTGACATTTGTAGATAACATTTTATTCTTTATTTTCATATCAGGAAAAAGGAAGAAAACAAATTCCTCATCCTCTTCGGACTTGGATGACAATTACAGAGTCCGGGACGAATCTGACGGTGAAATTTTAGAATTTGTAAACGCCGGTGAGAAAGAGGATTCGAAATGCCTATATTTCTCTACGTTTTATTCGGAAGATCGGTCTGGTGAAATATGGGTTCAATGTGTCTCTTGCAAAAATTGGAGCCATGAGGAATGTGCTGGTTGTGAACAAGATCTCTTTATATGCGACATGTGTACACAATAATCACTTCGGCTAATATGGACTACCTGGTCCATATTACCCCCCAATATTTTTTTTTCGCGTTTCTGGGTATTTTTACGTTTTTTTAGTTTATAATATATTTTGCGTTTGGAGTTATTGTTTCACAAAAAAAAAATAAAAATGAATTGTTTTTTTAAGTTAATCAAATAAATTTGATTGTATTATTACATGTATTTGGTGACTTATATACCAAAAAAGGATTGGTGGTCCATATTTGCCTACTTTACTCTATATGTATTTGGTTGCCAAATTTTATCACCAACTCTTTTTTCCACTAACTTTTTACATACACATGTATGTATGTATATCGTATGTGTATGACACTGCACTTTTGACACTTTGATCCTCTTTTTTCCTTTTTTTTTACTTTTTGCTTTAACTGTGTTAAACTGTTGTTTTCACCGCCACCACCGTTGTTCTTCCACAATTTTTTTTCTTTTCCAACGAGGTTTTCACTTTTTTTTGTTTTAACTGTTTTAAGCTCCGAGTTTTTTCTACTTTTTGTTTCAACTGTTTTAAACTCTGGTTTTTTCACCAACACTTTTTCTTCTGTTTTTTGTTTTAGTTAACGCGTTACCACGAAACCGTGACCGATTTTTATAATTATTGTTAGTTTTATTTTATTTATTTTAATTTAATTTAATTTAATTTATTTATTTTTTTGTTTGTTACCATTACTGCCGTCCGGTACGGCTTCGAAGGACCATATTTAAACTCGCTGTAAACCTTGAAAATAAAGACCGCAAACTCCCCCGTTGGTTTAATGACGACGGGGATTACAAGTATCGAGTTACTGTTGATGCGTATATGTACACGGATTGATCGAGAAAGAGGCTGGGCGACGTCCGCCCGTCCCTTTTGTTGATTGTGTTTGGTGTCCTCGGGTGTGGTGTAGATGATGATGCGTTGAATTGGTGTGTGTGGGATGAAATGATGACGTGCTGAGTTTGTGTATGTGCGATGAGAAGATGATGTGTTGAGTAGATGTATTATATTAAGAGGGGGGTCAGGTGTTCATTTAGCCAAGTGTTTTAGCTCGTTGGCTGGTATGGCCGCCAGTATGCTGGTGCAAGCTTTTGAATGGCCTCTACGCCTACATAACGCTGTCCTTTCAATGACAAATGCATTTTTCCGAAATGAAAGGAGTCGCGCGGTGCCATATCAGGTGAATACGGGGAGTGGTTAATGGTTAAAATGTGATTTTTGGTCAAATAATCGTCCTTTGAATGTTGGTTTCTGAGAAATTTTTGTCGTCAGTCAATTTGTGCCCAACAAACCGTGCACACACCTTTCGTAAGCCCAAATGTTCGGTCAAAATGCGATAAATCGATTTTTTGGAGATGTTCAATTCCATTTCCATGAATTTCAATGATGATTTCGGCTGATTTTTGATGAATTCCCGCACAGTTTCGATGGAATTTCCGGTGATCACGGATTTTGATTGGCTCACATATGGATCGTCATTTATGTCCTCACGACCACTTTGAAAACTTTGAAATCACTTGTGCACTCTGCTACGGGATAGGCAATAATCGCCACAAACTTGTTTCATCAATTGAAACGTTTCGGTAAAAGTTTTACCACTTTAAAAAAAACTTAATAATGGCTCTTTGTTCGAAGCTCATTTTCGCACGGAAAACAAAAACATGCTCTTGAAACGCAATAACTTCACTTCCAATCAATGGAGTGTCATGAAATTCTCGCTGATCAATCGATAAAAAATAGCAGATTCTAACGCACCAGTAGATAGCGCCACCAGGGGGCGTTGGAATCAAAAAGTTCGGTTTACTTTGGAACGCTCCTTGTACAGACACATATCCGTATACATAAACAGACACACACTTAAAATGCATTGTCATACACAACAATAGCATCCAACAGACAATAACACAAACATAATTACTAAGGTTAAAATGTTTTCATAGGATAACCCATGGGTTCTAAGAATTCATTTAAGCAACTGTTTGTAAATGTACGCACATGAAAACAAACTAAAGATCACACAACATACTACTGTGATCAAATTGAAAGGTGAATTTTTAATTTATACTTCGAGTGTTTTTTGAATCGGTAATTTTTTGTATGTAAGTTCATTAGTATTTGAGATACGCATCGTTTTGTGAGGCTCTAAGAGTGATACTTTCGATTTTTACTTTGTCTGAATTTATTGAACAAAGAAGTGCGATAACGAACCATCTCAAATATGAGATGCAATAGCATTGGTTATTCGTCGTCAATTCTCCAATTGTTCAACTAATATCGTGCCGCAACCACCGCATTCGCCTGATTTACCCTTGTGTAACTTTTGGCTATTCAGCAAATTCACATGACCACTCCGATTACTTTGAATAAGGTGAAATGGACAAAACTCACCTCTCAATTTGTATGTAGTTTCAGTATTATATATGCAATATAAAAGCCCTTTTACTTACACAGGCAAATTAATAAAGAAGTTGTACGACGGGTGCATGTTCCCGCGTCTTCATTTGATCACATAGACCATATTAGTACGACTATAAACGCTGTGTAAAAACTGTTAATCAAAAAAATATTCAACGGATGGGAATAGAGGCACAGCAAGGTCAACCAGGCGACCAAAACAATTACCTCCATCGATTTTTTTAAGATTGTTTTAAAAAACATAAAATATATGGAAATCCGAGATGTCGAGCACTGCAGATTCATTACAACGACAAAGGAAAGGCGACCTATACATGGAAGATATCACAACTGAGAAGAAGCTGCACGTAGAAGACATTAGACTTGAGAAGATGTGCATAGAAGATATTTGATGGAACGCCGAGCATAACAGGAAGCGAGTCCAGGAACTCAAAAAGAACTAGCGTCTAAAGAGATGGTCATATAGGCTAGAGGGAATAGCCCAACTGCCAATAGAATAAACCGTCTAGAGCAGGAAAAAATTTGATCTATTATTGAAGAGGCAAAATAATGTATACTGCCGACGATGATGAACTTGAACGATATGAAGATTATCTTAAGTATTGGTGGAGCTGCATGGAAAGAAATATCCACGAACTATTACTCCAATACAGCAGGCCATATGTTAATATTGAGATAGAAAAATCTATCTTTTGAAGTCACTGACATTGTGTGACATTAAAAAGCATCTACGTGAAGGAGATGAGCTGCGCGAAGAAAACCTTTTTCGAGAAGCATCGCATGGATGACTTATCGAAGGAAGGCAAGCTGCGCGTAGGCGAAATTACTTTTGAGGAGCAATTAACATTTAATGATAATAATAATGTGAACAACAAATTGTCTCCTTTGGAAATTGAGGTAAATGGAAATGATCTTTTAGAAAGAGATGTTGAAGTATGGTAGCTGATAACAAGTCAATAGCTAAATGCGATCAAAAACCATGCAACCTGGCAGAAACGAAAAAAACAGAATAACAAAATGAATTGTGGAGAGACAAGTTAGAAAAGATTAAAACAGACAAAACAAAAAAGGAGGTTAACGCAAGCACCTCCGTAATTAATGAAAATAAAATCATTGTGGAACCAGCTAAATTTTTGGATAATGATTTCAAACGAGGGGTTGTATCAACTACGGAAAGAGAAGCCTTTAAGAGGAATTTAATACCCCGGGAGAACCCTCACTTCGGAGGAATTAAAGAGGTTGTTTATGTTATTACAAATTCGACAACCATTCCTGACGCTCCTGATAAAGGGCAAAAAAATTACATGGACTTAAAGATACTGACGATGGAGGTATGACAGCAGAAGATGCAATACTCAACCCAAAAGCCAGGAGAATAAATATCGGGTGATTTTTTAAGAGCTTGATAACTTTTTTTTAAAAAAAAACGCATAAAATTTGCAAAATCTCATCGGTTCTTTATTTGAAACGTTAGATTGGTTCATGACATTTACTTTTTGAAGATAATTTCATTTAAATGTTGACTCATGTGGTTTCAACAAGATGGCGCTACATGCCACACAGCTCGCGATTCTATGGCCATTTTGAGGGAAAACTTCGGAGAACAATTCATCTCAAGAAATGGACCCGTAAGTTGGCCACCAAGATCATGCGATTTAACGCCTTTAGACTATTTTTTGTGGGGCTACGTCAGTCTAAAGTCTACAGAAATAAGCCAGCAACTATTCCAGCTTTGGAAGACAACATTTCCGAAGAAATTCGGGCTATTCCAAGCCGAAATGCTCGAAAAAGTTGCCCAAAATTGGACTTTCCGAATGGACCACCTAAGACGCAGCCGCGGTCAACATTTAAATGAAATTATCTTCAAAAAGTAAATGTCATGAACCAATCTAACGTTTCAAATAAAGAACCGATGAGATTTTGCAAATTTTATGCGTTTTTTTTTTTAAAAAAGTTATCAAGCTCTTAAAAAATCACCCAATACAATGTCAATAGTAACTTGCATGCTTTTATAAATGCAAACAGCAACGGCAATACAGAATGGTGGAGATGTCCAAGTAAAGGAAATACCAAGCAAAAGCCTACTATATCTCGAAAAATTGGTATGATTGATATAGAGATGTCTACGTTGAATTTTTTTATATATTACAACATGGAACCCTACTTCAACCAACTGTATCAACACAGTGTCATTTCCTCACCAATTTCGAATCAATGAGCTATTGCTGCAACCAAAACGGACGCGTCGAGCGCCATTTGAGTTTGTAGGAACTATTCATCACATTAGGTTTGGAGCGATGGATACAGATGATCGAAATGAGTTAAAGAAAGACCTAACTAATTTATTAGACAACGAGAAGGATTTAAAACAATAGATCCAGAAGCAAACGTCTGTCATTGACTCATCGTTGAACAATCGCAAGAAGAAGTGCGAGAAACTTTCGTAAAGATGAATGGACAGTTAAGGTGAGGCACCTGTAAATCTACTGATGATGGAAGTAAATGAAGTATCCATGCCTCAAGTAATTGCTCAACCAGAGACCTTAACTACAAGTCTAAAGGACATCAAAGAATTACAAAACATAGTGAAACAACTCAGGAAAGCAAACATAAAATTAAAGGAAATAAAAGTACATCATGTTAACGGACACGTATCATTGCTTTTCTTTACGATTAGCGTGCTAGTGGTAATTTTCGATGGAAAACGAAGCGACGATTACAAGCTGCAATCGCCTTCCCAGAAGTTAGTTTTGCCGCTCGGGAGAATGTTCAAACTTGAACATTTTCGTTGCTGCCAAAGGGCAGACTACAACAATATATTTAGACCTTTTTATATATTTTATATATGAATAAGATAAGATAAGAAATATGTAATTTTAAATATGTAAAAACATACAGTCCACTAGTATTAAATATCTTTGTTCAAATATATTGAACATACATACTTCTTCTTCTTCTTCCTTATTGGGGTAGACTCCGCTTACGCGATTATTACCGAGTTAACAACAGCGCGCTAGTCGTTTCTTCTTTTCGTAAGGTGGCGCCAATTGGATATTCCAGGCGAAGCCAGGTCCTTCCCCACTTGGTCCTTCCAACGGAGTGGAGGTCTTCCTCTTCCTCTGCTTCCCCCGGCGAGAACTGCTTCGAATATTTTCAGAGCTGGAGTGTTTTCGTCTATTCGGACAACATGACCTAGCCAGCGTAGCCGCTGTCTTTTAATTCGCTGAATTATGTCAATGTCGTCATATATCTCATACTGCTCATCGTTTCAGCGAATGCGATATTCGCCGTGGCCAAAGCGCAAAAGACCATAAATCTTTCGCAGACCTTTTCTCTCGAAAACTCGAAACGTCGACTCATCAGTTGTTGTCATCGTCCAAGCCTCTGCACCATATAGGAATTATGAGTGACTTATAAATTTTGGTTTTTGTTCGACGAGAGAGGACTTTACTTCTCAATTGCCTATTCAGTCCGAAGTAGTACCTGTTGGCAAGAGTTATCCTGCGTTGGATTTCCAGGCTAACATTGTTGGTGGTGTTTACGCTGGTGCTAAGATAAACGAAATTATCTACGACTTCAAAATTATGACTCTCAACAGTGACGTGAGAGCCAAGTCGCGAGTGCGACGACTGTTTGTTTGATTACAGGAGATATTTCGTCTTGCCCTCGTTCACTGCCAGACCCATTTGTTTTGCTTCCTTGTCCAGTCTGGAGAAAGCAAAACTAACGGCGCGGGTGTTGAGGCCGATAATATCAATATCATCGGCATACGTCAACAGCTGTACACTCTTATAAAAGATTGTAACTGCTCGATTAAGTTCTGCTTCTGGAATTATTTTCTCCAGCAGCAGATTGAAGAAGTCGCACGATAAGGAGTCGCCTTGTAGGAAACCTCGTGTGGTATCGAACGGCCCGGAGAGTCCTTCCCGATCTTGACGGAGCTTTTCGGGTTGCTCAACGTCAGTTGACACAGCCGTATTAGTTTTGCGGGGATACCAAATTCAGACATCATATATGTATATATACATATACATAAACAGGTGTGTGTTTGCATTTAAAATGCATTGTCATACAAAACAATAGCATTCAACAGACAATAACATAAACATAATTACTAAAGATAAGATATTTGCATAGGATAACACATTGGTTCTAAGAATACAGTTGTTACGACCTATCTTATGAAAGTCCAATGTAAATGATCAGCCAACACCGCTTCTACCTTCCGGTTTACCATAAGATGCCGTAGATTTCCACGGAATTTGGAATTTTGCCGTAGAAACGTGTCAGCTGATTGCTCTCTCACAACGCAGGGTTGCCAGTCACGATATACTGTAGTAATTATAAAAATTGTCTTCGATATGTTTGAAATTTTTTTAAACTAACTCAAAATCAGAGTCGAATGCTATTTTGTAAAAATATAGAAACTATTTTTAATAGTTTGTTTTCAGTTTTGTTATTTTATATTATGAAAAATTGTAATTGAAAACTTAGAAAACACACACTACAAAACTATATATGCATATTGAGCAGTGGCAACATTGTTCAAATGAAAACAAACCAAGATGGCTGATTTCTTCGGGCTCAACTTTTGACACATTTTGCACGCTAAGGACGGCAACTGAGGAAGGGGGTAGCGTTTTTCGCTGTTCCTGCTATTAAGCAACTGTTTGAAAATGTACGCATATGAAAACAAACCCAAGGTCACACAACATATCTCAAAACAATAGCCAACATACATACATATAAACCTACATACATACATATATATTTAGTTATTTAGATTATTTTGGAAAATCGGGTATAAAGGTTTGAAATATGAAAATAAAATCACCGAAGAACGACTGAAGACTTCAATTTCTTATCACCGAAGCCGAACAGCACCTTAAAAGTTGCTGGAAGGTTATCAGATCCTGATGAAACCGTAAACTTCACCTCCCCGCTCTAATTAAAGACGGGATCTCTTACCCACAGGACAAGGACAAAGCCAACGTCCTCGCCCAATCCCTATAAAACCAATGCTTCCCCTTTCCAATCCTTCAAAAATTTTCTTCTTTTCACGAAGAAGTGTCAGAAACTGTCAGCTTCCAGACGGTCGAGTTTTGGAGTCTCCGAGGATATCCGCTACCTCAAAAACCGGAAAGCTCCAGGCCACGACGGTATCGGGAACGGCGTCTTAAAAATCCTACCGCGCAAACACCTTGTCACCCTAAACAATATCATAAATTCCATGATGCGATTCCAATATTTTCCCCCGGTCTGGAAAGTCGCCGCAGTCGTCTTTATTCCCAAACCGGGTAAGCCCCTATACGATCCGGCAAACCTTCGCCCCATCAGCGTACTCTGCACCCTCAGCAAAGTAGCAGAAAGCATAGTTATCTCCCAACTGGAGAATTTTTTACGAAAAAGAAAATTCTCCCCGACTTCCAACATGGGTTTCGAAAGCAACACGGCACCGCACACCAACTTCTGCGGGTCTCCAAATTTGTCGCTAACAACCTCAACAAAAGGAAGACACATCCCTATGCTCCTGCTTGACTGCAAACAAGCTTATAAGCTTATTTTTAAGCTTATAAAGCTTAACTTCCCACAGTACCTCATTGTCTAAGTCAAATCTTCTTGTCTGACCGGAAAATCACTGTTCAATAGTGAGCTCACCGAAGCTCACCTGATGGGCTCCAAACTCTCCCCAGTGCTGTTCAACATTTATTGTTACGACATCCCAGCCGAAGATAAAATCCTCACAGCTCAATATATGGATGATGTCGCCTTCTTGTACGACTCCGGTACAATTAACTTCAGCACATCCGCCCTCAATAAATTCACCCCCACCGTCTTCGACTGGTTGTGGAGATTCGGTATCAACACAACCAAATCAGAGGCAATCTTCTTTTCACAGAGAAAGCGAATTCCACCAAAATCTTAGTAAATAGGTTTCCCATCAAATGAAGGCCTTCCGCCAAATACCTCGGTGTTGTCTTCGACACCTCTTCTTCTTCTTAATTCCTTCTCCACCTGGTCCTTCCAACGGAGTGGAGGTCTTCCTCTTCCTCTGCTTCCCCCGGCGGGTACGGCGTCGAATACTTTCAGAGCTGGAGTGTTTCCGTCCAAAGGACCATAAATATTTCGCAGAACTTTTCTCTCGAAAACTCGCAACGTCGACTCATCAGTTGTTGACATCGTCCAAGCCTCTGCACCATATAGCAGGACGGGAATTATGAGCGACTTATAGAGTTTGGTTTTTGTTTGTCGAGAGAGGACTTTGCTTCTCAATTGCCTACTCAGTCCGAAGTAGCACCTGTTGGCAAGAGTTATCCTGCGTTGGATTTCTAGGCTGACGTTGTTGGTGGTGTTTACGCTGGTTCCAAGATAGACGAGATAATTTCGACTTCAAAGTTATGACTGTCAACAGTGACGTGAGTTCCAAGTCGCGAGTGCGACGACTGTTTGTTTGATGACAGGAGATATTTCGTTTCGCCCTCGTTCACCAGCCAGCCAGCAGCTGTACACTCTTATAAAAGATGGTACCTTCTCTATTAAGTTCCGCAGCTCGAACTATTTTCTCCAGAAGCAGGATGAAAAAGTCACACGATAGGGAATCGCCTTGTCTGAAACCTCGTTTGGTATCGAACGGCTCGGAGAGGTCCATCCCGATCCTGACGGAGCTTTTCGTGTTGCTCAACGTCAGTTTACACAGCCGTATTAGTTTTGCGGGGATACCAAATTCAGACATCGCGGCATAAATGCAGCTCCTTTTCGTGCTGTCGAAAGCAGCTTTGAAATCGACGAAGAGGCGGTGTGTGTCGATTCTCCTTTCACAGGTCTTTTCCAAGATTTGGCGCATGGTGAATATCTGGTCGGTTGTTGATTTGCCAGGTCTAAAGCCACACTGATAAAGTCCAATCAGTTTGTTGACGGTGGGCTTTAATCTTTCACACAATACGCTCGATAGAACCTTATGTGCCATGTTGAGGAGACTAATCACACGGTAGTTGGCGCAGATTGTGGGGTCACCTTTCTTATGGATTGGGCATAGCACACTTAAATTCCAATCGTTGGGCATGCTTTCGTCCGACCATATTTTACAAAGAAGCTGATGCATGCTCCTTATCAGTTCTTCGCCGCCGTGTTTGAATAGCTCGGCCGGCAATCCGTCGGCCCCTGCCGCTTTGTTGTTTTTCAGGCGGGCAATTGCTATTCGAACTTCTTCATGGTCGGGTAATGGAACGTCTGCTCCATCGTCATCGATTGGGGAATCAGGTTCTCCTTCTCCTGGTGTTGTGCGTTCACTGCTATTCAGCAGGCTGGAGAAGTGGTCCCTCCATAATTGAAGTATGCTCTGGGCATCAGTGACTAGATCACCTTTGGGGGTTCTACAAGAGTATGCTCCGGTCTTGAAACCTTCTGTAAGTCGCCGCATTTTTTCGTAGAATTTTCGAGCATTACCCCCGTCGGCCAGCTTATCAAGCTCTTCGTACTCACGCATTTCACCCTCTTTCTTCTTCTGTCTACAAATGCGTCTCGCTTCCCGCTTCAACTCTCGCTATCTGTCCCATCCCGCACGTGTAGTGGTCGATCGTAACGTTGCGAGGTAGGCAGCCGGTTTTCTCTCCGCTGCGACACGGCACTCCTCGTCGTACCAGCTGTTCTTTTGCACTTTCCGAAAACCAATGGTTTCGGTTGCAGCTGTATGTAAGGAGTTTGAAATGCCGTCCCACAGTTCCCTTATACCGAGTTGTTGACGAGTGCTCTCAGAGAGCAGGAGTGCAAGCCGAGTAGAAAATCGTTCGGCTGTCTGTTGTGATTGCAGCTTCTCGACGTCGAACCGTCCTTGTGTTTGTTGGCGCGCGTTTTTTGCTGCACAGAGGCGGTTGCAAATCTTGGCTGCAACTAGATAGTGGTCCGAGTCGATGTTAGGACCTCGGAGCGCACGCACATCTAAAACACTGTAGACGTGTCTTCCGTCTATCCCAACTTGATTGATCTGGTTGGTAGTTTTTCGATCCGGAGACAGCCAGGTAGCTTGATGAATCTTCTTATGCTGGAATCTAGTACTTCAGATAACCGTATTTCGGGCCCCGGCGAAGTCAATCAGCCTCAACCCATTTGGGGATGTTTTGTCGTGGAGGCTGAATTTACCGACCGTAGTGCCAAAGATACCTTCTTTGCCCACCCTGGCGTTAAAGTCGCCAAGCACGATTTGGACATCGTGGCGGGGGCAGCCTTCATAAGCGCGCTCCAAGCACTCATAGAAGGCATCTTTGGTCACATCGTCCTTCTGTTCCGTCGTGGCGAGGGCGCAGATCAGCGATATGTTGAAGAACTTCGCTTTGATGCGGATTGTGGCTAGACGTTCATTCTCCGCAGTGAATGATAGTACTCGGCGAGGGAGTCTCTCTCCTACCACGAATCCAACACCAAACTTGCGCTCTTTTATATGGCCACTGTAGTAAATGTCACAAGGACCTACTCGTCTCTGTCCTTATCCCGTCCATCGTATTTCTTGGACGTCGGTGATGTCAGCCTTTATTTTGCGAGGACATCAACCAGCTGGGCAGCGGCACCTTCCCAATTAAGGGTCCGGACATTCCAGGTGCATGCCCTGATATCATAGTCCTTATTTCGTTTGCCATGGTCGTCATCAAGAGGGGGTCTCTCACCCGAGGCTGCTGTTGGTTTTTCATTGGGGTGAGTTTTTTACGTGGCGGGTCCCAAGCCCAGCGCACAACCCTATGTAGGGGATTTCGCCTTCGAACGGATGTTCTTAGGCTACCCAGAGGATACTTGGAAGTAGTGACTAGCTTGAGCCATGTGTAAGAGAATCGCTTCTGGCCACTCCCAAGTAAATGGCGATCAGAGAACTTTCCTCACTTGCGTGAACTTCTACACTTGACTCCATCCTCCAGGCGGCTAACCTGGACGAAACAAATCACAGCAGTTCGAGGTAAAGCCAATGGCGCCTTCTGCTCATTAAACCCCTTTTTTACCAATAAAAAGGTTTCCCCAAGCACCAAAAGAACGAGCTTTTAACGGCATCATTAGAAGCATCTGCTCCTACGCCATCCCTATTTGGCGCTCACCCAGACAACTGTTCAGGTTTCAAGTCACATACATGCGTCTACTAAGATCAGCTCTTAATTTCCCGTGGTTTGTTAGAAACTGTGTTAGAATTGTTCAGGCTTCAAGTCACGTACATGCGTCTACTAAGATCAGCTCTTAATTTCCCGTGGTATGTTAGAAGCAAACAGATCCTAGAAGAAACAAATCTTCCTTCCATCCAATCGGCAGCTATTTCCAACGCTGCAAATCTCCAAGCGTCAGTAGCATCCCACGCAAACCCCAGCATCAACTGTCTTGCCACTATCAGGTGCAAGAAAACCGACCGTTTCAGAAGGCCATGTATCCTGACAAATCCTTCCGCTCCCACCTAACCAAAAATTCGAGCTTTGCCTTTTAGCGTCAGACTCTCTTAAGGGCTTCTCCCCCCATCAACCGAATCATTCTTTTCCTTCCCCATACTTTCTCACAAGTTCATAACCATTTGGTTGGCAACCGGTGTGGGCGGTTTTAGTCGGTAGGCGCAATCAAGTGAATCCGACACTACCCGCCAGGGTGTCTTTCGAAAATTTCCCCCCCACATCTCTTCAACAAAAAAAAAAAAAAAAAAATCAGAATGAATAATTCTCAGCTCAGTGAAAAACTTTAATTTCCCCTCACAAGCGGTAAGGTGTGTTAGAATCGACATTGAGTTTATAACAGTTGTATTTATTTGCACTTTTATTCCGTACGGGAATAAATTACATCACAAAACTTATATATGTAATATGTAATTCAATACTGTACTGTTTTAGAAAAAATTTCTTTATTTCCGGATACTTTTTTTGATTGAAGAATACGTCTTTTGGTTTGTATCCTGTACATAGTACTGTACTTTTACTATACTGTCGTACCAGAGAATATAAAAACGTAGAGAAAGTGCAAATTGAATTATGTATGATGCTCGATTGGACGCCTAACAGAGCCGAAAAACTTCAAAAGGCAATTCACCATATTCACTGCCATTTAGCTGAAATAAGTAAAAGACGACTGTTTAAAAACAGAGGGTCGTCCACGAAACGAGAAAAATGGAAGAAATTAAGCAGAAAATAAAAGTGTCATGGAGGAATTATATTTTTATACACAAATGTGGAATTGATAATATGCGAAAGTTTAGGCAAACAGTAATTTTCTTATCTTCTTAACAATTGTTGCTTATTTCAGCTAAGAAGTGCTAATGTACTATATGTATATACTTATTTGATCATGTGTGGGAATTTGCAAGTGAGGTGGTTGTGTTTTTGGTGCTGTTCTCGGTATTTTCTTAAAATTCGTAGTTTTTCACACCAGTTGTTACAGATTTCTTTGCTGCGGCTTTTCGGAAGCTAACACATTTAAAACGGACACTAAATCTTCAAGATAAGATAAGTACAATTTGTATTTTTTTAAATAAAAATTCATTTGCACTTACCCGCATATATTCTGTGGCTTTTTAATGAAAGCACATTATTTTCCCCTTTGTTTTGATTACTCAGTTATTTTCCTGTTTTTTGTTTCTCCTTTTCGTATTTCCTTTGATTTTGGCATTGCCAACTTCCAACAAGTAAGGAAGGGCTAAGTTCGGTGACACCCGCATGATAAAGTGATAGTCGAGATTTCATTATCCGTCATATATGTACATATTTTTCAAATACCGTATTTGTGTAAAATTTTATTCCGCTATCATCATTGGTTTCTAGTGTATATATTATGCAGAGAAGGCATCAGAAGGAATTCAAAATAGCGTTATATTGGAAGAAGGCGTGGTTGTGAACCGATTTCACCCATATTTCGCACATGTCATCAGGGTGATAAGATAATATTATATACCAAATTTGATTGAAATCGGTTGAGTAGTTCCTGAGATATGGTTTTTGGTCCATAAGTGGGTGACGCCACGCCCATTTTCAATTTTGAAAAAAAGCCTGGGTGCAGCTTCCTTCTGTCATTTCTTCCGTAAAACTTAGTGTTTCTGACGTTTTTTGTTAGTCGGTTAACGCACTTTTAGTGATTTTCAATATAACCTTTGTATGGGAGGGGGGCGTGGTTATTATCCGATTTCTTCCATTTTTGAACTGTATATGGAAATGCCTGAAGGAAACGACTCTGTAGAGTTTGGTTGACATAGCTATAGTAGTTTCCGAGATATGTACACAAAACTTAGTAGGGGGCGGGGCCACGCCCACTTTTCCAAAAAAATGACTTCCAAATATGCCCCTCCCTAATGCGATTCTTTGCGCCAAATTTCACTTAAATATCTTTATTTATGGCTTAGTTATGACACTTTATCGGTTTTCGGTTTTCGCCATTCTGTGGGCGTTATGTGAACAAAACTATAATACTCTCCTTAGCAACTTTGTTGCGAGAGTATAAGAATATAGGCAAGGGGTTAGGGACAGTGAGTGAACATAGTACTTATTGTTAGGAGCTCCCAACTATTTTTCTTATTAAGGTTCGGCTTCTGAGAGCAGTAGTGGATGCATCCCAGAGAATCCATTTAAAAAGTACTCTATAATCATTAGAAAGCTTCCTAATGGAAAACTATACAATTATAGGCAACAAACTCTCTAAGGAAACGCCAATTAATGAGACTACCCCAAATTTTTAACCAATTGGGTAGCAAAATAAAAGAACGAGAATATGATGGCAGGCCAAAGGCATATAAACCAAATGTAGTTAAATAGTTAGCAGCATAGTAGCGCTATATGCCAAGGCTGAGAAAGGCGGAAACCTACAAAAAAGGACTATGGTAGGGAAACCACTAAAAAGCCGAAAAATATAGATAAAGCGTAGCAGCCCACCTAACCGAGTCGGCGATATTGACTCAAGCCAATACAACGGTTAGACTCACCGCAGGCGAAACTTGGGTGCACGTTATTCGTAAAAATGTACAATATGTGCTTAAAAGAAGGGATATTTCCCGAACCATGGAAATCCAGCAATTGGTTCTACTTCCCAAACCGAAAAAGCCTCCCGAGGAACCTATATACATCATTTCGACCTCTGTGCATGCTTGACACTATTGGCAAAGTATATCAAAGCATAGTAAGAAACCGCTTAGAGTTAGCAATCCAGGAAGCCGGCGGATTATCAGAAAGACAATATGGCTTCATGAAAAAGAGGTTCACCATTGACGCACTATATGATGTCGTTGATACTGCGAAATGCGCCGTAAGTGGCAAGCGATGGATAGACAGAACAAAAAAATATTATGCGCTGATCACCCTGGATGTGAAGAATGCCTTTAACTCAGCTAAGTGGGCAAACATACTATAATCAAGGCTCTGTATGACATACGCGCTCCTCAATATCTTATGGAAAGTGTTATGAGTTATTTTGAAAACAGCCGACTATTATTCGATACAGATGAAGGCACTAAGAGCTATCTTATTTCGAGTGGAGTACCGCAAAGCTCGGTACTAGGCTCCCTTCTTTGGTATGATGCCATCCAGGGTGACAAATACGAGCGAGTATACAAATTATCAGAGCCATCTATAGAAACCAAAAGAGAAAAGAGAGTGAAAAGCTTAGCGATATGGCAGCAGCGGTGGCAAACCTCACTTAAAGAACGGTGGACCTATAGACTGATACCGGACATACATTCCTGGATCGACAGACGACATGGGGAACTGTCTTTCCTCCAACCCCAAATACTAAGAGGACGCGGGTGCCTTAGAAGCTACCTGTACAGATTCCAGCACGACATTTGTCCGAATTGTCCGTCGTGTTCACGGTGCTTTGAAGACACTGAGCATGTATTCTTTCATTTCTCGCGCTTTTAAAGATAAAGGAAAAAAATTAAAACGACACTTATGTGTCAGTTCACTGAGAACTGGAAAGCTGTCAGCGAAGCGGCATGACAAAACTTATAGAAGAGACTTTAATGTCTTATCACTCCCACGAAGTAATACTTAATCAGGTGGTTCCGTGGGAGAGTCTGTAGTTGGGAGTAGGATAGGTTTAGCGGATTAACGTTCCGCGCTTCGGCTTTTGATGCATCCTCCTACTTAAAAAAACATATTTCATCAGCCCATTTATTTTTGGCCTTTCGGTTTAAATTTTTTAGGTTTACATGCAATCATATTTACTGATATCAATATAACTTTGCTAATTTGTATAAATGCATGCAAAGTAATATTTTTAGTCAATTTGGACTTCTATTCAAACAAATCAACAAAACAACATTTTTTTTTTGGTTTTTAAACAATATATTTTCCTCATAAATATTTTGGTATTATATTACTTGCTAATAGAAATTACATCTATCACAACAATATATACAACATCTATCATATTATTGTTATATACTCATGTATTTGCACAAGCACGCATGTGCGCATTCAGAAATTCAAATCATAATTTTATCACTCAAAATTCTACATGCGCGCGAGTTAAGGAACGTATTCCTTATAATAGTAACAAACAACAAAACAACCTTCTGTTTCAGTAAGGAAATGTATCTAAGCAAACAATATATGTATATGTAAACAAAACTAAACAAATAATATAATCTGTATCTTAACAAACTTAACTTCAAAAAATATAATTAACATCTGATAAAAGATTATAATAAAATTAAGATTAAATAAGAGACAAATATCTGAAAAAGGATTATAATAAAATAAAGGTTATTTATACCTGAAAATTAATTAAATAAAAATAGTTATAATGTCTGAAAATAAAAGTTTTATGTCTTTAATAAAAGATAACGAGTTTTACCTAAAACAAGAAATGAATTCTGTTTGACTTTCAATATCAAACTGTTTGATTTGTATGATCAAACTTTAAACTCAAATAAGAATCTTTAAGTTCTTACCGCTGGTGGGGGAAAAATAAACACCTTATTCAAGCTGAGAATTATTTATTCTAATCTTATTTTACTATTTCTGAAATCTTACGTATCTAATTAAATACATGTGTTTGTACTGCACACCACATTGCGATATGTTTTAATTATACAATGCAATGCATGTGTGTGCGTGTGTTGTCGCATTGTTTATGCTGTATTACTTTCAAGTGCATTACCTAAATGTATATCTTATCAATAGGTTATCGTGTGTATACATATGTATGTGGCGGTTAAGGTGTTAATAAGTAAAACACTATTTAACCAGCTACTTAATTTAATTATCTTTATTTACTTACAAGTAAATCCGATTTACAATTATATTTTGAGTATAATTATAAATGTTTGCTGTTAACCGCAATAGAACACGTGTGGTCTCGTCCGATGATTAAAAGGAGTAGCACGAATTAGAAAAGGTAATATGAGGTGATTAATATTGTAACGGGATTAAATATTTTACTTTGCCAAATACAGTGTAACCAGACGAAAGTAGTTAAGTAGTTACAATATTAGAAATAGTTAATAAGTGGATCTATTACAATTTAGAGAGATGCTAGTCGCTACATATACATCTTAACCTAAGTAAATATATTTGTATTGTTGTGAATTTTAGTCCATACGTATTGCATATAAATGCATATATTTTTATATATTTATTTATGCATGTATGTACATATGTTCAATATATTTGAAAATAGATATTTACATCCCTATTCTGTGCACTTGACAAATTCAACATACTATATTTCTAATTTGTCAAAATGTAAAATTTATCAAGCATTTAGCATTCTCTGTCTGAAATAAAAAGCTCTTTTCTTTATAAGATGTCAAATGCTCTTGACAGCGCTTGTTATGAATTAAATATCTGATTGAGCATCCTGTTGTGAAAATGGAAGGTATTTTACTTTTGTTATTATTGTTAAACGAGGATGAAAATTGTGAGAATAGGAATCACGAGCGGCATTTATAATAAGTATTTAATAACACGCTTTAGCACCAACGCACATGTCATTTTTGAACAATTTAAATACTTATCTATTATTATTTAAATACTTATCGATTTTTTATCAGTCGTTTAAAACACAGTTTTTCTGAATCAAAAATTCATATATGCACAGATATAAAGAGAACCATCAGAATAAAATAAATACAAAATTAAATATATATATATATATGTATATATATATTAGGGAGTTTTTTTTAACTATTAATTTTTTTCAATCCCGTCACGAAATTTCCTTGGAAATATCCTTAAAAAAATACCCTAAAGAGCCAAATATCTCGAGAAGTATTAATGATAGCGATTTTGACCTCGGACCTTTTCTATAGGAAATAAAATTTTAAAATATTGCATATGATTTTCAAATTTATAAGCCTAAAAATTATCTAGATGCCCGAATCTTTTGAACGCAATCAGTTAAATGTAAAATACCATTAATATTGAAACTAACTGAATGCTCTCCATAAAAATTACGAAATAACTTAACAAATTATTTTAACAATTCATTGGCAACAGACGATTCTACTCTACAAGATTTTTCGCAATTTAGAAGGTGAATAGCACATTGAAGCAAAAACAATGATAATACAAATCGTCCGGTATGCAATCTTTGTAAATAAATATACCCGAATATAACAAAAATTGACGGTATTCTGTAGACTACCAGTTGCTTACTCAGAAGGAACGTATTTATTAATATATACTATTTTTTCATTCATTTTTGTTAAGTCCCTCTCTTAACAAGCAACTTTTAATAACCCCCAAATCAACTGAATGCATGGATCTAACGGAAATTGAGAAACCATGTTAATACTTACTGATTCTGGCAAATTTTCTCCCTGCTTAAAATCGTCTAAATGATGACTTATGTATATCTACTCTATTCCTAAATGAACTATCAGTCATAAGTTCTACTACGGTTTGTGAGAAACACACTCTCCTTTCTTTATAAATCCCTTCCTGAACGCATGTAGGGCAGTTATGCTTCCCGGTGTGTGACTTTATACCAGTAACAAATGCGCGAGCTGGTGCGTCACAAACAAAAAACCTAATACTAAACTCTTTCAAATTCTGCCTAGATCCTACATTAACTCCGTTTTGTGGCAAGAACTTTATTTCTTCACAAAACTCCCTAATAACTTCATTTACATTCGCTGGCTTACTCATTCCTGAGAAGCAAGCGATTGTAAAAGGTTATGAGAAGCAAAAAAGACAAAAAACGAAAGCAACGCCTTTGGTGCGAAAAATTTTGTAAAGAACGAAAAATATATTCGCACGTACCACTTCTTAAAGAATTGCAAGCAAATTCTATACAAAAATTTAAAAATTTTGTACGCATGAATAACGAAAATTATAAAAAAAGCTCTTGTCCATGGTGGAGCCTTTGATAAACAAAGACACCTTTATTAGAGATTTTTGTCATCAGGCGAAAGTTTTGAAGATTTAGAATTTTTAACAGCAATATCTCCGCACAGCTTAAGCCATATTGTGATTGAAACTTGTGAAGCAATAAAGAAACATTGCGCGAATATATTCAGGTATTTCAAATAAATTATTTTTATAATCATGAAAATTAAAAAAATTCTAATACTGTAATTTTTTGGCATTATTTTTTTAAATTATTTATGGTAGAAAAATTGTAATTAAATATTAAACAGTTACTTCATTGATTGGCTTCAATGCAAAATATGATTCAAGAGATAATAAAATCATCACAAACCAAATTTTGCAGACTTTTTTAAATAAAAAATTAGTGTTTTGAACATTTGCTTATGGAATGCTAACGGTGTTAACCAACATAAATTGGAACTTATTAGATTTCTGGAATAAAATAGTATTGATGTAATGCTATTGTCAGAAACTCATCTTACGAACAAAAATAATTTCTTTATACCGGGATTTAGACTCTATGTTACAAACCACCCAGATGGAAAGGCACATGGAGGAACAGCAGTGTTGGTTAGAAAACGGTCAAATCACCACACATTAGAATCTTATGAAACAGCGCAATTACAAGCTACAACAATAACTATAAAAAATCGCTGCGGGGACTTAAATCTGACGGCCATATACTGCCCACCTCGGTTTAAAATTACAGACATCCAATTCAAAGACTTTTTTGGAACACCAAAAAAGTGGGTCTAACTTCTTATACAACGAATTGGCTAAAATATAAAAAATACGTGAGTAGCCACATTAATATTGAGTACAAAATAAATACAGGAAGTGATATTGACGCCAGCATAAGATAACTCAATGATATAATAACTAATACAGATGTCTTAGCAACACCAAAGAAAAGCTATAAGGCGCTTGGTTTCACTAATAGTGAAATAGAAAGGCTGGTAAATGAAAAAAGGCGTGCAAGCCGAAAATGGCAGATAAATCGCTCCCCGTTCACTCAACGTCAATTGAAATCTGCTATACGTAAATTAAAAAAAGTGCTTAAACGCGAGGAAGAATTCAACACTGAAATGTATGTAAAGAAGTTGTCTCCCAATTCAAGCAAACGAAATTCCCTTTGGAAAGCCCAAAAGTTCATGAAGCTACCAATTGACTCCAACATGCCTATACAAGACTTGGGTGGAAATTGGGTTCGAAACGACGAGGAAAATGCTAATTGTTTTGCAAATAACCTAGAAAAGGTATTTCAACCTAATTTCACAAAGAAAAAGTGTTACTATCAAAGATGTCTCCTTTCCTCCACGAAAATAATATAATACCAACGCACCAATTCGGGTTTCGTGAAAAACGTAGCACGATAGAGCAAGTAAATAGAATTACTAACGAAATAAGAAAAGCATTTGAGCACAGAGAGTACTGTTCAGTATTATTTCTAGACGTGGCTCAGGCGTTTGATAAGCTGTGGCATGAAGGCCTTTTGTATAAGATTAAAAACATTCTACCCTTAGAATTGCATAAAACATTGGAGTCTTATTTAAAAAATAGACAATTTTTGGTAAAAGTGGGAGATTTCATATCTGGTGAACGACAGATAACGGCTGGTGTACTACAGGGCAGTGTTTTAGGCCCAACTCTATACATCATACAGATATATACTGCAGATCTTCCTACAGCTAATAATATATTGACCTCAGATTTTGCGGATGACACAGCTTTAGTGAGCCGTAACATATGCCACATAATAGCATCAAGAATATTAGCCGAGCATTTAAGGTCTGTCGAAGAATGGCTAGCCAACTGGCGTATAAATGTGAATGAGCAAAAGTGTAAGCATGTTACGTTTTCGCTCAGACCTAAAATGTGTCCGGCAGTAAAAATGAACAATATTTTAGTACCCCAAGCGAACGTAGTAACTTATCTTGGTATTCATCTAGATAGAAGACTTACGTGGAGAAAACATATACATATCTAGTAAAATAACTTGTATGAAGATAAGAGCTGCAAATTTAAATTAGCTTTTAAATAAAAACTCCAAACTTAGCCCAGACAACAAAGTGCATTTATATAATGCGGTCATAAAGCCAATTTGGATGTATGGCATTCAACTGTGGAGTACGACCCACAGCAACTAACATTGATAAATACAAAGGTTCCAATCAAAAATATTTAGAACAATCACGTGTTCACCATAGTACATGCGTAATGAAAATATCCATAAAGACCTTGGTATTTATATGGTAAAGAAAGCAGTAGAAGACAGCAGAATTAAATATATATCTAAACTCCGAGATCACCCAAACCCTTTGGCTAATGCTTTGGTACATTCCTGCGATCAAACACGTCTTAAAAGAAGAGATATGCCTGCGTACTAAGGAGCAACGTATCACCAAAACAGCTCAAACACTTGCTTGAGCTTGTCTAGTTTTTAAATAGATGTAAGATTTTATAACTTATTGTTAGGTTTTTAAAATAAAAAGCAGATTCAAAAAATAAAAAGATATTGCAAAAAAAACTTCATTGATAAGACTTAAACTATAAAATTAACAAACTCCAAATACATTTAAAGATATTGTACTTAAATATTAAACAGGTACTTTATTGATAAGACTTATACCCCTATTCTGTGCACTTGACAAATTCAACATATTTCTAATTTGTCAAAATTTGAAATTTATCAGTCATTTAGTATTCTGTGTCTGAAATAAAAAGCTTTTTTCTTTATAAGTTGTTAAGATGTCAAATGCTCTTAACAGTGCTCGTTATGAATTAAATATCTGATTGTGCATCTTGTTCTGAAAATGGAATATATTTTACTTTTGTTATTATTGTTAAACGAAGATGAAAAGTGTTAGAATAGGAATCGGGCGCGGCATTTAAAATGTTTACGCTACGATGGAAATCCATTTTCTTTGAGCGAGAATACCTTTGTGCAAGAAGAAACTTTAATGAAAACGGGGCAAGTATTAATAATATACCAATTTAAGCTAATTTATTTGAAATATATTCCAGATTTTTTAGAAAATTTGTAATAAAAAGCACCATAGGAGCAATTGACTGCACGCATATTACTATCAATATAATTTAAATATAAATCAGCTGTTTCTTTTTACATTATTATGTTCACGACACGTGTGTGGAAAAGCTTTGCGAATTGAAGCTTTTACTTTTATCAAGATTGTCACAGAATACCAAAATATTTGTCGCTTGATAAATATTTGAGTTAATTTTCAATATTTTATTAATTTGTCAAGTGCACAGAATAGGGGTGTTAAACTATAAAATTAATCAACTCCAAATACATTTAATTTAAGTTTACTGATACTGGGCGTCTCTAAAAAGTTCATTAAAAGATCGAGCTGAAGAGTTTGTACTATTCTACTCAGCTGATTCCTTAAACACTGATTGAGAATAATCGGCACATTGCTTCTTGGTACAAGTATTTGTGGCGCTGGAGTTATAGTTGTACGATAAACATCTGTTGTGGATCCTAAAGAGGTGTATGGAGTCTTTGCACTAGAGTTATCTGAACGGAATTAAAATGTAGGTTTCCCAACTGTCCATGTAACAACATGTCGCCTATAGCTCGTTTAGCGTATATTTGTTGCTCGGCAGATAATTTCAAATAAAACTGCCCATGATTAACCAAATACGTCAGCATCATCGCGTATACGTTTTAATTGTTTTAATTGTTCAAGGTGTTCTATTGCTTTTTCAACAACAAGCAACTTTTAATAACCCCCAAATCAACTGAATGCATGGATGTAACGGAAATTGAGAAACCATGTTAATACTTACTGATTCTGGCAAAATTTTCTCCCTGCTTAAAATCGTCTAAATGATGACTTATGTATATCTACTCTTCCATTCCTAAATGAACTATCAGTCATAAAGTTCTACTACGGTTTGTGAGAAACACACTCTCCTTTCTTTATAAATCCCTTCCTGAACGCATGTAGGGCAGTTATGCTTCCCGGTGTGTGACTTTATACCAGTAACAAATGCGCGAGCTGGTGCGTCACAAACAAAACTATTACTAAACTCTTTCAAATTCTGCCTAGATCCTACATTAACTCCGTTTTCTGCAAAGAACTTTATTTCTTCACAAAACTCCCTAATAACTTCATTTACATTCGCTGGCTTACTCATTCCTGAGAAGCAAGCGATTGTAAAAGGTTATGAGGGAAGCAAAAAAGACAAAAACGAAAGCAACGCCTTTGGTGCGAAAAATT
Organism: Bactrocera tryoni; assembly: GCF_016617805.1. Lineage (NCBI taxonomy): Eukaryota > Metazoa > Arthropoda > Insecta > Diptera > Tephritidae > Bactrocera > Bactrocera tryoni. The sequence continues at coordinate 18,749,004 of NW_024395824.1, read as the reverse complement.
TTGTAAAGAACGAAAAATATATTCGCACGTACCACTTCTTAAAGAATTGCAAGCAAATTCTATACAAAAATTTAAAAATTTTGTACGCATGAATAACGAAAATTATAAAAAACCTCTTGTTCATGGTGGAGCCTTTGATAAACAAAGACACCTTTATTAGAGATTTTTGATCAGGCGAAAGTTTTGAAGATTTAGAATTTTTAACAGCAATATCTCCGCACAGCTTAAGCCATATTGTGATTGAAACTTGTGAAGCAATAAAGAAACATTGCGCGAATATATTCAGGTATTTCAAATAAATTATTTTTATAATCAGGAAAATTAAAAAAATTCAAATACTGTAATTTTTTGGCATTATTTTTTTAAATTATTTATGGTAGAAAAATTGTAATTAAATATTAAACAGTTACTTCATTGATTGGCTTCAATGCAAAATATGATTCAAGAGATAATAAAATCACAAAACCAAATTTTGCAGACTTTTTTAAATAAAAAATTAGTGTTTTGAACATTTGCTTATGGAATGCTAACGGTGTTAACCAACATAAATTGGAACTTATTAGATTTCTGGAATAAAATAGTATTGATGTAATGCTATTGTCAGAAACTCATCTTACGAACAAAAATAATTTCTTTATACCGGGATTTAGACTCTATGTTACAAACCACCCAGATGGAAAGGCACATGGAGGAACAGCAGTGTTGGTTAGAAAACAGTCAAATCACCACACATTAGAATCTTATGAAACAGCGCAATTACAAGCTACAACAATAACTATAAAAAATCGCTGCGGGGACTTAAATCTGACGGCCATATACTGCCCACCTCGGTTTAAAATTACAGACATCCAATTCAAAGACTTTTTTGGAACACTAGGCCATAGATTTCTAGCAGGTGGAGATTACAATGAAAAGCACACGTATTTGGGCTCACGGCTAATTAATCCGAAAGGACGACAGCTGTATCACACTATTCTAAATAGGCATAATATCTCCTGGTAAGCCCACATATTGGCTTAGTGATCGTAAAAATGCGGAAAAAGATACCAGATTTGATTGATTTTGCTGTAATCAACAATATAGATAAATCGCACATAACAGCTAATACATGTACTGATATATCTTCTGATCACTTTCCTTTACTAATAAAATTATGTGAACAGCCCATATTCGTTGATCCAAAAGTGGGTCTAAAATCCTATAAAACGAATCGGTTAAAATACAAAAAGTACGTGAGTAGCCACATTAATATTGAGTACAAAATAAATAAAGGAAGGGATATTGACGCCAGCATAAGATAACTCAATGATATAATAACTAATACAGATGTCTTAGCAACACCAAAGAAAAGCTATAAGGCGCTTGGTTTCACTAATAGTGAAATAGAAAGGCTGGTAAATGAAAAAGGCGTGCAAGACGAAAATGGCAGATAAATCGCTCCCCGTTCACTCAACGTCAATTGGGAAATCTGCTATACGTAAATTAAAAAAAAAGTGCTTAAACGCGAGGAAGAATTCAACACTGAAAATGTATGTAAAGAAGTTGTCTCCCAATTCAAGCAAACGAAATTCCCTTTGGAAAGCCCAAAAGTTCATGAAGCTACCAATTGACTCCAACATGCCTATACAAGACTTGGGTGGAAATTGGGTCTCAAGCTGACGAGGAAAATGCTAATTGTTTTGCAAAATAACCTAGAAAAGGTATTTCAACCTAATTTCACAAAGAAAAAGTGTTACTATCAAAGATGTCTCCTTTCCTCCACGAAAATAATATAATACCAACGCACCAATTCGGGTTTCGTGAAAAACGTAGCATATAGCAAGTAAGTAGAATTACTAACGAAATAAGAAAAACATTTGAGCACAGGAGAGTACTGTTCAGTATTATTTCAGACGTGGCTCAGGCGTTTGATAAGGTGGTAACATGAAGGCCTTTTGTATAAGATTAAAAAACATTCTACCCTTAGAATTGCATATAAAACATTGGAGTCTTATTTAAAAAATAGACAATTTTTGGTAAAAGTGGGAGATTTCATATCTGGTGAACGACAGATAAGGGCTGGTGTACTACAGGGCAGTGTTTTAGGCCCAACTCTATACATCATACAGATATATACTGCAGATCTTCCTACAGCTAATAATATATTGACCTCAGATTTTGGTGGATGACACAGCTTTAGTGAGCTGTAACATATGCCACATAATAGCATCAAGAATATTAGCCGAGCATTTAAGGTCTGTCTTCAAAGAATGGCTAGCCAATGGCGTATAAATGTGAATGAGCAAAAGTGTAAGCATGTTACAAGTTTTCGCTCAGACCTAAAATGTGTCCGGCAGTAAAAATGAACAATATTTTAGTACCCCAAGCGAACGTAGTAACTTATCTTGGTATTCATCTAGATAGAAGACTTACGTGGAGAAAACATATACATATCTAGTAAAATAACTTGTATGAAGATAAGAGCTGCAAATTTAAATTAGCTTTTAAATAAAAACTCCAAACTTAGCCCCAGACAACAAAGTGCATTTATATAATGCGGTCATAAAGCCAATTTGGATGTATGGCATTCAACTGTGGAGTACGACCCACAGCAACTAACATTGATAAATACGAAGGTTCCAATCAAAAATATTTAGAACAATCACGTGTTCACCATAGTACATGCGTAATGAAAATATCCATAAAGACCTTGGTATTTATATGGTAAAGAAAGCAGTAGAAGACAGCAGAATTAAATATATATCTAAACTCCGAGATCACCCAAACCCTTTGGCTAATGCTTTGGTACATTCCTGCGATCAAACACGTCTTAAAAGAAGAGATATGCCTGCGTACTAAGGAGCAACGTATCACCAAAACAGCTCAAACACTTGCTTGAGCTTGTCTAGTTTTTAAATAGATGTAAGATTTTATAACTTATTGTTAGGTTTTTAAAATAAAAAGCAGATTAAAAAAATAAAAAGATATTGCAAAAAAAAACTTCATTGATAAGACTTAAACTATAAAATTAATTATTTGGAGTTTATACATTTAAAGATATTGTACTTAAATATTAAACAGGTACTTCATTGATAAGATTTACACCCCTATTCTGTGCACTTGACAAATTCAACATATTTCTAATTTGTCAAAATTTGAAATTTATCAGTCATTTAGTATTCTGTGTCTGAAATAAAAAGCTTTTTTCTTTATAAGTTGTTAAGATGTCAAATGCTCTTAACAGTGCTCGTTATGAATTAAATATCTGATTGTGCATCTTGTTCTGAAAATGGAATATCTTTTTACTTTTGTTATTATTATTGTTAAACGAAGATGAAAAGTGTTAGAATAGGAATCGGGCGCGGCATTTAAAATGTTTACGCTACGATGGAAATCCATTTTCTTTGAGCGAGAATACCTTTGTGCAAGAAGAAACTTTAATGAAAACGGGGCAAGTATGAATAATATACCAATTTAAGCTAATTTATTTGAAATATATTCCAGATTTTTTAGAAAATTTGGAATAAAAAGCACCATAGGAGCAATTGACTGCACGCATATTACTATCAATATAATTTAAATAGAAATCAGCTGTTTCTTTTTACATTATTATGTTCACGACACGTGTGTGGAAAAGCTTTGCGAATTGAAGCTTTTACTTTTATCAAGATTGTCACAGAATACCAAAATGTTTGTCGCTTGATAAATATTTGAGTTAATTTTCAATATTTTATTAATTTGTCAAGTGCACAGAATAGGGGTGTTAAACTATAAAATTTAATCAACTCCAAATACATTTCTTAATTTAAGTTTACTGATACAAGGCGTCTCTAAAAAGTTCATTAAAAGATCGAGCTGAAGAGTTTGTACTATTCTACTCAGCTGATTCAACTTAAACACTGATTGAGAATAATCGGCACATTGCTTCTTGGTACAAGTATTTGTGGCGCTGGAGTTATAGTTGTACGATAAACATCTGTTGTGGATCCTAAAGAGGTGTATGGAGTCTTTGCACTAGAGTTATCTGAACGGAATTAAATGTAGGTTTCCCAACTGTCCATGTAACAACATGTCGTCTATAAAAACTCGTTTAGCGTATATTTGTTGCTCGGCAGATAATTTCCTAAATAAAACTGCCCATGATTAACCAAATACGTCAGCATCATCGCGTATACGTTTTAATTGTTTTAATTGTTCAAGGTGTTCTATTGCTTTTTCAACAACAAGCAACTTTTTAATAACCCCCAAATCAACTGAATGCATGGATGTAACGGAAATTGAGAAACCATGTTAATACTTACTGATTCTGGCAAATTTTCTCCCTGCTTAAAATCGTCTAAATGATGACTTATGTATATCTACTCTATTCCTAAATGAACTATCAGTCATAAGTTCTACTACGGTTTGTGAGAAACACACTCTCCTTTCTTTATAAATTCCTTCCTGAACGCATGTAGGGCAGTTATGCTTCCCGGTGTGTGACTTTATACCAGTAACAAATGCGCGAGCTGGTGCGTCACAAACAAAAAACCTATTACTAAACTCTTTCAAATTCTGCCTAGATCCTACATTAACTCCGTTTTCTGGTAAGAACTTTATTTCTTCACAAAACTCCTAATAACTTCATTTACATTCGCTGGCTTTACTCATTCCTGAGAAGCAAGCGATTGTAAAAGGTTATGAGAAGCAAAAAAGACAAAAAAGAAAAGTAACGCCTTTTTGGTGCGAAAAATTTTGTAAAGAACGAAAAATATATTCGCACGTACCACTTCTTAAAGAATTGCAAGCAAATTCTATACAAAATTTAAAAATTTTGTACGCATGAATAACGAAAATTATAAAAAAAGCTCTTGTTCATGGTGGAGCCTTTGATAAACAAAAAGACACCTTTATTAGAGATTTTTGTCATCGAGGCGAAAGTTTTGAAGATTTAGAATTTTTAACAGCAATATCTCCGCACAGCTTAAGCCATATTGTGATTGAAACTTGTGAAGCAATAAAGAAACATTGCGCGAATATATTCAGGTATTTCAAATAAATTATTTTTATAATCATGAAAATTAAAAAAATTCAAATACTGTAATTTTTTGGCATTATTTTTTTAAATTATTTATGGTAGAAAAATTGTAATTAAATATTAAACAGTTACTTCATTGATTGGCTTCAATGCAAAATATGATTCAAGAGATAATAAAATCACAAAACCAAATTTTGCAGACTTTTTAAATAAAAATTAGTGTTTTGAACATTTGTTTATGGAATGCTTATGTTAACCAACATAAATTGGAACTTATTAGATTTCTGGGAATAAAATAGTATTGATGTAATGCATTGTCAGAAACTCATCTTAAACAAAATAATTTCTTTATACCTGGGATTTAGACTCTATATTTCTGGAAAGGCCACATGGAGGAACAGCAGTGTTGGTTAGAAAACGGTCAAATCACCACACATTAGAATCTTATGAAAAAGCTCAATTACAAGCTACAACAATAACTATTAAAAATCGCTGCGGGGACTTAAATCTGACGGCCATATACTGCCCGCCTCGGTTTAAAATTACAGACATCCAATTCAAAGACTCTTTTGGAACACTAGGGCATAGATTTCTAGCAGGTGGAGATTACAATGCAAAGCACACGTATTTGGCCTCACGGCTAATTAATCCGAAAGGACGACAGCTGTATCGCACTATTCTAAATAGGCATAATATCTCCTGGTAAGCCCACATATTGGCCTAGTGATCGTAAAAATGCGGAAAAATATACCAGATTTGATTGATTTTGCGGTAATCAACAATATAGATAAATCGCACATAACAGCTGATACATGTACTGATATATCTTCTGATCACTTTCCTTTACTAATAAAATTATGTGAACAGCCCATATTCGTTGATCCAAAAGTGGGTCTAACTTCTTATAAAACGAATTGGCTAAAATATAAAAAATACGTGAGTAGCCACATTAATATTGAGTACAAAATAAATACAGCAAGTGATATTGACGCCAGCATAAGATAACTCAATGATATAATAACGAATACAGATGTCTTAGCAACACCAAAGAAAAGCTATAAGGCGCTTGGTTTCACTAATAGTGAAATAGAAAGGCTGGTAAATGAAAAAAGGCGTGCAAGACGAAAATGGCAGATAAATCGCTCCCCGTTCACTCAACGTCAATTGAAATCTGCTATACGTAAATTAAAAAAAGTGCTTAAACGCGAGGAAGAATTCAACACTGAAATGTATGTAAAGAAGTTGTCTCCCAATTCAAGCAAACGAAATTCCCTTTGGAAAGCCCAAAAGTTCATGAAGCTACCAATTGACTCCAACATGCCTATACAAGACTTGGGTGGAAATTGGGTTCGAAGCGACGAGGAAAATGCTAATTGTTTTGCAAATAACCTAGAAAAGGTATTTCAACCTAATTTCACAAAGAAAAAGTGTTACTATCAAAGATGTCTCCTTTCCTCCACGAAAATAATATAATACCAACGCACCAATTCGGGTTTCGTGAAAAACGTAGCACGATAGAGCAAGTAAATAGAATTACTAACGAAATAAGAAAAGCATTTGAGCACAGAGAGTACTGTTCAGTATTATTTCTAGACGTGGCTCAGGCGTTTGATAAGGTGTGGCATGAAGGCCTTTTGTATAAGATTAAAAACATTCTACCCTTAGAATTGCATAAAACATTGGAGTCTTATTTAAAAAATAGACAATTTTTGGTAAAAGTGGGAGATTTCATATCTGGTGAACGACAGATAAGGGCTGGTGTACTACAGGGCAGTGTTTTAGGCCCAACTCTATACATCATACAGATATATACTGCAGATCTTCCTACAGCTAATAATATATTGACCTCAGATTTTGCGGATGACACAGCTTTAGTGAGCCGTAACATATGCCACATAATAGCATCAAGAATATTAGCCGAGCATTTAAGGTCTGTCGAAGAATGGCTAGCCAACTGGCGTATAAATGTGAATGAGCAAAAGTAAGCATGTTACGTTTTCGCTCAGACCTAAAATGTGTCCGGCAGTAAAAATGAACAATATTTTAGTACTCCCAAGCGAACGTAGTAACTTATCTTGGTATTCATCTAGATAGAAGACTTACGTGGAGAAACATATACATATCTAGTAAAATAACTTGTATGAAGATAAGAGCTGCAAATTTAAATTAGCTTTTAAATAAAAACTCCAAACTTAGCCCAGACAACAAAGTGCATTTATATAATGCGGTCATAAAGCCAATTTGGATGTATGGCATTCAACTGTGGAGTACGACCCACAGCAACTAACATTGATAAATACAAAGGTTCCAATCAAAAATATTTAGAACAATCACGTGTTCACCATAGTACATGCGTAATGAAAATATCCATAAAGACCTTGGTATTTATATGGTAAAGAAAGAAGTAGAAGACAGCAGAATTAAATATATATCTAAACTCCGAGTTCAGCCAAACCCTTTGGCTAATGCTTTGGTACATTCCTGCGATCAAACACGCCTTAAAAGAAGAGATATACCTGCGTACTAAGCAGCAACGTATCACCAAAACAACTCAATCACTTGCTTGAGCTTGTCTAGTATTTAAATATATTTAAGATTTTACAACTTATTGTTAGGTTTTTAAAATAAAAAGCAGATTCAAAAAATAAAAAGATATTGCAAAAAAAAAACTTCATTGATAAGACTTAAACTATAAAATTAATTATTTGGAGTTTATACATTTAAAGATATTGTACTTAAATATTAAACAGGTACTTTATTGATAAGATTTACACCCCTATTCTGTGCACTTGACAAATTCAACATATTTCTAATTTGTCAAAATTTGAAATTTATCAGTCATTTAGTATTCTGTGTCTGAAATAAAAAGCTTTTTTCTTTATAAGTTGTTAAGATGTCAAATGCTCTTAACAGTGCTCGTTATGAATTAAATATCTGATTGTGCATCTTGTTCTGAAAATGGAATATCTTTTACTTTTGTTATTATTGTTAAACGAAGATGAAAAGTGTTAGAATAGGAATCGGGCGCGGCATTTAAAATGTTTACGCTACGATGGAAATCCATTTTCTTTGAGCGAGAATACCTTTGTGCAAGAAGAAACTTTAATGAAAACGGGGCAAGTATTAATAATATACCAATTTAAGCTAATTTATTTGAAATATATTCCAGATTTTTTAGAAAATTTGTAATAAAAAGCACCATAGGAGCAATTGACTGCACGCATATTACTATCAATATAATTTAAATATAAATCAGCTGTTTCTTTTTACATTATTATGTTCACGACACGTGTGTGGAAAAGCTTTGCAATTGAGCTTTTACTTTTATCAAGATTGTCACAGAATACCAAAATATTTGTCGCTTGATAAATATTTGAGTTAATTTTCAATATTTTATTAATTTGTCAAGTGCACAGAATAGGGGTGTTAAACTATAAAATTAATCAACTCCAAATACATTTAATTTAAGTTTACTGATACGGGGCGTCTCTAAAAAGTTCATTAAAAGATCGAGCTGAAGAGTTTGTACTATTCTACTCAGCTGATTCCTTAAACACTGATTGAGAATAATCGGCACATTGCTTCTTGGTACAAGTATTTGTGGCGCTGGAGTTATAGTTGTACGATAAACATCTGTTGTGGATCCTAAAGAGGTGTATGGAGTCTTTGCACTAGAGTTATCTGAACGGAATTAAAATGTAGGTTTCCCAACTGTCCATGTAACAACATGTCGTCTATAGCTCGTTTAGCGTATATTTGTTGCTCGGCAGATAATTTCTAAATAAAACTGCCCATGATTAACCAAATACGTCAGCATCATCGCGTATACGTTTTAATTGTTTTAATTGTTCAAGGTGTTCTATTGCTTTTTCAACAACAAGCAACTTTTAATAACCCCCAAATCAACTGAATGCATGGATGTAACGGAAATTGAGAAACCATGTTAATACTTACTGATTCTGGCAAATTTTCTCCCTGCTTAAAATCGTCTAAATGATGACTTATGTATATCTACTCTATTCCTAAATGAACTATCAGTCATAAGTTCTACTACGGTTTGTGAGAAACACACTCTCCTTTCTTTATAAATCCCTTCCTGAACGCATGTAGGGCAGTTATGCTTCCCGGTGTGTGACTTTATACCAGTAACAAATGCGCGAGCTGGTGCGTCACAAACAAAAACCTATTACTAAACTCTTTCAAATTCTGCCTAGATCCTACATTAACTCCGTTTTCTGGCAAGAACTTTATTTCTTCACAAAACTCCCTAATAACTTCATTTACATTCGCTGGCTTACTCATTCCTGAGAAGCAAGCGATTGTAAAATGTTATGAGAAGCAAAAAGACAAAAACGAAAGCAACGCCTTTGGTGCGAAAAATTTTGTAAAGAACGAAAAATATATTCGCACGTACCACTTCTTAAAGAATTGCAAGCAAATTCTATACAAAAATTTAAAAATTTTGTACGCATGAATAACGAAAATTATAAAAAAAAGCTCTTGTCCATGGTGGAGCCTTTGATAAACAAAGACACCTTTATTAGAGATTTTTGTCATCAGGCGAAAGTTTTGAAGATTTAGAATTTTTAACAGCAATATCTCCGCACAGCTTAAGCCATATTGTGATTGAAACTTGTGAAGCAATAAAGAAACATTGCGCGAATATATTCAGGTATTTCAAATAAATTATTTTTATAATCATGAAAATTAAAAAAATTCAAATACTGTAATTTTTTGGCATTATTTTTTTAAATTATTTATGGTAGAAAAATTGTAATTAAATATTAAACAGTTACTTCATTGATTGGCTTCAATGCAAAATATGATTCAAGAGATAATAAAATCACAAAACCAAATTTTGCAGACTTTTTTAAATAAAAAATTAGTGTTTTGAACATTTGTTTATGGAATGCTAACGGTGTTAACCAACATAAATTGGAACTTATTAGATTTCTGGAATAAAATAGTATTGATGTAATGCTATTGTCAGAAACTCATCTTACGAACAAAAATAATTTCTTTATACCGGGATTTAGACTCTATGTTACAAACCACCCAGATGGAAAGGCACATGGAGGAACAGCAGTGTTGGTTAGAAAACGGTCAAATCACCACACATTAGAATCTTATGAAACAGCTCAATTACAAGCTACAACAATAACTATAAAAAATCGCTGCGGGGACTTAAATCTGACGGCCATATACTGCCCACCTCGGTTTAAAATTACAGACATCCAATTCAAAGACTTTTTTGGAACACTAGGCCATAGATTTCTAGCAGGTGGAGATTACAATGCAAAGCACACGTATTGGGGCTCACGGCTAATTAATCCGAAAGGACGACAGCTGTATCACACTATTCTAAATAGGCATAATATCTCCTGGTAAGCCGACATATTGGCCTAGTGATCGTAAAAATGCGGAAAAAGATACCAGATTTGATTGATTTTGCTGTAATCAACAATATAGATAAATCGCACATAACAGCTGATACATGTACTGATATATCTTCTGATCACTTTCCTTTACTAATAAAATTATGTGAACAGCCCATATTCGTTGATCCAAAAGTGGGTCTAACTTCTTATAAAACGAATTGGCTAAAATATAAAAAATACGTGAGTAGCCACATTAATATTGAGTACAAAATAAATACAGGAAGTGATATTGACGCCAGCATAAGATAACTCAATGATATAATAACTAATACAGATGTCTTAGCAACACCAAAGAAAAGCTATAAGGCGCTTGGTTTCACTAATAGTGAAATAGAAAGGCTGGTAAATGAAAAAAGGCGTGCAAGACGAAAATGGCAGATAAATCGCTCCCCGTTCACTCAACGTCAATTGAAATCTGCTATACGTAAATTAAAAAAGTGCTTAAACGCGAGGAAGAATTCAACACTGAAATGTATGTAAAGAAGTTGTCTCCCAATTCAAGCAAACGAAATTCCCTTTGGAAAGCCCAAAAGTTCATGAAGCTACCAATTGACTCCAACATGCCTATACAAGACTTGGGTGGAAATTGGGTTCGAAGCGACGAGGAAAATGCTAATTGTTTTGCAAATAACCTAGAAAAGGTATTTCAACCTAATTTCACAAAGAAAAAGTGTTACTATCAAAGATGTCTCCTTTCCTCCACGAAAATAATATATTACCAACGCACCAATTCGGGTTTCGTGAAAAACGTAGCACGATAGAGCAAGTAAATAGAATTACTAACGAAATAAGAAAAGCATTTGAGCACAGAGAGTACTGTTCAGTATTATTTCTAGACGTGGCTCAGGCGTTTGATAAGGTGTGGCATGAAGGCCTTTTGTATAAGATTAAAACATTCTACCCTTAGAATTGCATAAAACATTGAGTCTTATTTAAAAATAGACAATTTTGGTAAAAGTGGGAGATTTCATATCTGGTGAACGACAGATAAGGGCTGGTGTACTACAGGGCAGTGTTTTAGGCCCAACTCTATACATCATACAGATATATACTGCAGATCTTCCTACAGCTAATAATATATTGACCTCAGATTTTGCGGATGACACAGCTTTAGTGAGCCGTAACATATGTATGCCACATAATAGCATCAAGAATATTAGCCGAGCATTTAAGGTCTGTCGAAGAATGGCTAGCCAACTGGCGTATAAATGTGAATGAGCAAAAGTGTAAGCATGTTACGTTTTCGCTCAGACCTAAAATGTGTCCGGCAGTAAAATGAACAATATTTTAGTACCCCAAGCGAACGTAGTAACTTATCTTGGTATTCATCTAGATAGAAGACTTACGTGGAGAAACATATACATATCTAGTAAAATAACTTGTATGAAGATAAGAGCTGCAAATTTAAATTAGCTTTTAAATAAAAACTCCAAACTTAGCCCAGACAACAAAGTGCATTTATATAATGCGGTCATAAAGCCAATTTGGATGTATGGCATTCAACTGTGGAGTACGACCCACAGCAACTAACATTGATAAATACAAAGGTTCCAATCAAAAATATTTAGAACAATCACGTGTTCACCATAGTACATGCGTAATGAAAATATCCATAAAGACCTTGGTATTTATATGGTAAAAGAAAGCAGTAGAAGACAGCAGAATTAAATATATATCTAAACTCCGAGATCACCCAAACCCTTTGGCTAATGCTTTGGTACATTCCTGCGATCAAACACGTCTTAAAAGAAGAGATATGCCTGCGTACTAAGGAGCAACGTATCACCAAAACAGCTCAAACACTTGCTTGAGCTTGTCTAGTTTTTAAATAGATGTAAGATTTTATAACTTATTGTTAGGTTTTTAAAATAAAAAGCAGATTCAAAAAATAAAAAGATATTGCAAAAAAAAACTTCATTGATAAGACTTAAACTATAAAATTAATTATTTGGAGTTTATACATTTAAAGATATTGTACTTAAATATTAAACAGGTACTTTATTGATAAGATTTACACCCCTATTCTGTGCACTTGACAAATTCAACATATTTCTAATTTGTCAAAATTTGAAATTTATCAGTCATTTAGTATTCTGTGTCTGAAATAAAAGCTTTTTTCTTTATAAGTTGTTAAGATGTCAAATGCTCTTAACAGTGCTCGTTATGAATTAAATATCTGATTGTGCATCTTGTTCTGAAAATGGAATATCTTTTACTTTTGTTATTATTGTTAAACGAAGATGAAAAGTGTTAGAATAGGAATCGGGCGCGGCATTTAAAATGTTTACGCTACGATGGAAATCCATTTTCTTTGAGCGAGAATACCTTTGTGCAAGAAGAAACTTTAATGAAAACGGGGCAAGTATGAATAATATACCAATTTAAGCTAATTTATTTGAAATATATTCCAGATTTTTTAGAAAATTTGTAATAAAAAGCACCATAGGAGCAATTGACTGCACGCATATTACTATCAATATAATTTAAATATAAATCAGCTGTTTCTTTTTACATTATTATGTTCACGACACGTGTGTGGAAAAGCTTTGCGAATTGAAGCTTTTACTTTTATCAAGATTGTCACAGAATACCAAAATATTTGTCGCTTGATAAATATTTGAGTTAATTTTCAATATTTTATTAATTTGTCAAGTGCACAGAATAGGGGTGTTAAACTATAAAATTAATCAACTCCAAATACATTTAATTTAAGTTTACTGATACGGGGCGTCTCTAAAAAGTTCATTAAAAGATCGAGCTGAAGAGTTTGTACTATTCTACTCAGCTGATTCCTTAAACACTGATTGAGAATAATCGGCACATTGCTTCTTGGTACAAGTATTTGTGGCGCTGGAGTTATAGTTGTACGATAAACATCTGTTGTGGATCCTAAAGAGGTGTATGGAGTCTTTGCACTAGAGTTATCTGAACGGAATTAAAATGTAGGTTTCCCAACTGTCCATGTAACAACATGTCGTCTATAGCTCGTTTAGCGTATATTTGTTGCTCGGCAGATAATTTCCTAAATAAAACTGCCCATGATTAACCAAATACGTCAGCATCATCGCGTATACGTTTTAATTGTTTTAATTGTTCAAGGTGTTCTATTGCTTTTTCAACAACAAGCAACTTTTAATAACCCCCAAATCAACTGAATGCATGGATGTAACGGAAATTGAGAAACCATGTTAATACTTACTGATTCTGGCAAATTTTCTCCCTGCTTAAAATCGTCTAAATGATGACTTATGTATATCTACTCTATTCCTAAATGAACTATCAGTCATAAGTTCTACTACGGTTTGTGAGAAACACACTCTCCTTTCTTTATAAATCCCTTCCTGAACGCATTTAGGGCAGTTATGCTTCCCGGTGTGTGACTTTATACCGGTAACAAATGCGCGAGCTGGTGCGTCACAAACAAAAAACCTATTACTAAACTCTTTCAAATTCTGCCTAGATCCTACATTAACTCCGTTTTCTGGCAAGAACTTTATTTCTTCACAAAACTCCCTAATAACTTCATTTACATTCGCTGGCTTACTCATTCCTGAGAAGCAAGCGATTGTAAAAGGTTATGAGAAGCAAAAAAGACAAAAAACGAAAGCAACGCCTTTGGTGCGAAAAATTTTGTAAAGAACGAAAAATATATTCGCACGTACCACTTCTTAAAGAATTGCAAGCAAATTCTATACAAAAATTTAAAAATTTTGTACGCATGAATAACGAAAATTATAAAAAAAAGCTCTTGTCCATGGTGGAGCCTTTGATAAACAAAGACACCTTTATTAGAGATTTTTGCCATCAGGCGAAAGTTTTGAAGATTTAGAATTTTTAACAGCAATATCTCCGCACAGCTTAAGCCATATTGTGATTGAAACTTCTGAAGCAATAAAGAAACATTGCGCGAATATATTCAGGTATTTCAAATAAATTATTTTTATAATCATGAAAATTAAAAAAATTCAAATACTGTAATTTTTGGCATTATTTTTTTAAATTATTTATGGTAGAAAAATTGTAATTAAATATTAAACAGTTACTTCATTGATTGGCTTCAATGCAAAATATGATTCAAGAGATAATAAAATCACAAAACCAAATTTTGCAGACTTTTTTAAATAAAAAATTAGTGTTTTGAACATTTGTTTATGGAATGCTAACGGTGTTAACCAACATAAATTGGAACTTATTAGATTTCTGGAATAAAATAGTATTGATGTAATGCTATTGTCAGAAACTCATCTTACGAACAAAAATAATTTCTTTATACCGGGATTTAGACTCTATGTTACAAACCACCCAGATGGAAAGGCACATAAAGGAACAGCAGTGTTGGTTAGAAAACGGTCAAATAACCACACATTAGAATCTTATGAAAAAGCGCAATTACAAGCTACAACAATAACTATAAAAAATCGCTGCGGGGACTTAAATCTGACGGCCATGTACTGCCCACCTCGGTTTAAAATTACAGACATCCAATTCAAAGACTTTTTTGGAACACTAGGCCATAGATTTCTAGCAGGTGGAGATTACAATGCAAAGCACACGTATTGGGGCTCACGGCTAATTAATCCGAAAGGACGACAGCTGTATCACACTATTATAAATAGGCATAATATCTCCTGGTAAGCCGACATATTGGCCTAGTGATCGTAAAAATGCGGAAAAAGATACCAGATTTGATTGATTTTGCTGTAATCAACAATATAGATAAATCGCACATAACAGCTGATACATGTACTGATATATCTTCTGATCACTTTCCTTTACTAATAAAATTATGTGAACAGCCCATATTCGTTGATCCAAAAGTGGGTCTAACTTCTTATAAAACGAATTGGCTAAAATATAAAAAATACGTGAGTAGCCACATTAATATTGAGTACAAAATAAATACAGGAAGTGATATTGACGCCAGCATAAGATAACTCAATGATATAATAACGAATACAGATGTCTTAGCAACACCAAAGAAAAGCTATAAGGCGCTTGGTTTCACTAATAGTGAAATAGAAAGGCTGGTAAATAAAAAAAGGCGTGCAAGACGAAAATGGCAGATAAATCGCTCCCCGTTCACTCAACGTCAATTGAAATCTGCTATACGTAAATTAAAAAAAGTGCTTAAACGCGAGGAAGAATTCAACACTGAAATGTATGTAAAGAAGTTGTCTCCCAATTCAAGCAAACGAAATTCCCTTTGGAAAGCCCAAAAGTTCATGAAGCTACCAATTGACTCCAACATGCCTATACAAGACTTGGGTGGAAATTGGGTTCGAAGCGACGAGGAAAATGCTAATTGTTTTGCAAATAACCTAGAAAAGGTATTTCAACCTAATTTTACAAAGAAAAAGTGTTACTATCAAAGATGTCTCCTTTCCTCCACGAAAATAATATAATACCAACGCACCAATTCGGGTTTCGTGAAAAACGTAGCATGATAGAGCAAGTAAATAGAAATACTAACCAAATAAGAAAAGCATTTGAGCACAGAGAGTACTGTTCAGTATTATTTCTAGACGTGGCTCAGGCGTTTGATAAGGTGTGGCATGAGGCCTTTTGTATAAGATTAAAAACATTCTACCCTTAGAATTGCATAAAACATTGGAGTCTTATTTAAAAAATAGACAATTTTTGGTAAAAGTGGGAGATTTCATATCTGGTGAACGACAGATAAGGGCTGGTGTACTACAGGGCAGTGTTTTAGGCCCAACTCTCATACATCATACAGATATATACTGCAGATCTTCCTACAGCTAATAATATATTGACCTCAGATTTTGCAGATGACACAGCTTTAGTGAGCCGCAACATATGCCACATAATAGCATCAAGAATATTAGCCGAGCATTTAAGGTCTGTCGAAGAATGGCTAGCCAACTGGCGTATAAATGTGAATGAGCAAAAGTGGTAAGCATGTTACGTTTTCGCTCAGACCTAAATGTGTCCGGCAGTAAAATGAACAATACTTTAGTACCCCAAGCGAACGTAGTAACTTATCTTGGTATTCATCTAGATAGAAGACTTACGTGGAGAAAACATATACATATCTAGTAAAATAACTTGTATGAAGATAAGAGCTGCAAATTTAAATTAGCTTTTAAATAAAAACTCCAAACTTAGCCTAGACAACAAAGTGCATTTATATAATGCGG
Organism: Bactrocera tryoni; assembly: GCF_016617805.1. NCBI lineage: Eukaryota > Metazoa > Arthropoda > Insecta > Diptera > Tephritidae > Bactrocera > Bactrocera tryoni. Next base: position 18,732,412 of record NW_024395824.1, on the reverse strand, counting down.
TCATAAAGCCGATTTGGATGTATGGCATTCAACTGTGGAGTACGACCCACAGCAACTAACATTGATAAATACAAAGGTTCCAATCAAAAATATTTAGAACAATCACGTGTTCACCATAGTACATGCGTAATGAAAATATCCATAAAGACCTTGGTATTTATATGGTAAAGAAAGCAGTAGAAGACAGCAGAATTAAATATATATCTAAACTCCGAGATCACCCAAACCCTTTGGCTAATGCTTTGGTACATTCCTGCGATCAAACACGTCTTAAAAGAAGAGATATGCCTGCGTACTAAGGAGCAACGTATCACCAAAACAGCTCAAACACTTGCTTGAGCTTGTCTAGTTTTTAAATAGATGTAAGATTTTATAACTTATTGTTAGGTTTGTAAAATAAAAAGCAGATTCAAAAAATAAAAAGATATTGCAAAAAAAAACTTCATTGATAAGACTTAAACTATAAAATTAACAAACTCCAAATACATTTAAAGATATTGTACTTAAATATTAAACAGGTACTTTATTGATAAGACTTATACCCCTATTCTGTGCACTTGACAAATTCAACATATTTCTAATTTGTCAAAATTTGAAATTTATCAGTCATTTAGCATTCTGTGTCTGAAATAAAAAGCTTTTTTCTTTATAAGTTGTTAAGATGTCAAATGCTCTCCAACAGTGCTCGTTATGAATTAAATATCTGATTGTGCATCTTGTTCTGAAAATGGAATATCTTTTACTTTTGTTATTATTGTTAAACGAAGATGAAAAATGTTAGAATAGGAATCGGGCATAAGGCATTTAAAATGTTTACGCTACGATGGGAAATCCATTTTCTTGAGCGAGAATACCTTTGTGCAAGAAGAAACTTTAATGAAAACAGGGCAAGTATGAATAATATACCAATTTAAGCTAATTTATTTGAAATATATTCCAGATTTTTTAGAAAATTTGTAAAAAAAGCACCATAGGAGCAATTGACTGCACGCATATTACTATCAATATATAATTTAAATATAAATCAGCTGTTTCTTTTTACATTATTATGTTCACGATTTACGTGTGTGGAAAAGCTTTATGCGAATTGAAGCTTTTACTTTTATCAAGATTGTCACAGAATACCAAAATATTTGTCGCTTGATAAATATTTGAGTTAATTTTCAATATTTTATTAATTTGTCAAGTGCACAGAATAGGGGTGTTAAACTATAAAATTAATCAACTCCAAATACATTTAATTTAAGTTTACTGATACTCAAGCGTCTCTAAAAAGTTCATTAAAAGATCGAGCTGAAGAGTTTGTACTATTCTACCTCAGCTGATTCCTTTAAACACTGATTGAGAATAATCGGCACATTGCTTCTTGGTACAAGTATTTGTGGCGCTGGAGTTAGTAGTTGTACGATATAAACATCTGTTGTGGATCCTAAAGAGGTGTATGGAGTCTTTGCACTAGAGTTATCTGAACGGAATTAAAATGTAGGTTTCCCAACTGTCCATGTAACAACATGTCGTCTATAGCTCGTTTAGCGTATATTTGTTGCTCGGCAGATAATTTCCTAAATAAAACTGCCCATGATTAACCAAATACGTCAGCATCATCGCAGTACGTTTTAATTGTTTTAATTGTTCAAGGTGTTCTATTGCTTTTTCAAATAACAAGCAACTTTTAATAACCCCTCAAATCAACTGAATGCATGGATTCAGTAACGAAATTGAGAAACCATGTTAATACTTACTGATTCTGGCAAATTTTCTCCCTGCTTAAAATCGTCTAAATGATGACTTATGTATATCACTCTATTCCTAAATGAACTATCAAATCATAAGTTCTACTACGGTTTGTGAGAAACACACTCTCCTCTTTCTTTATAAATCCCCTTCCTGAACGCATTTAGGGCAATTATGCTTCCAGGTGTGTGACTTTATACCGGTAACAAATGCGCGAGCTAAAAGTGCGTCACAAACAAAAAACCTATTACTAAACTCTTCAAATTCTGCCTAGATCCTACATTATCTCCGTTTTCTTGGCAAGAACTTTATTTCTTCACAAAACTCCCTAATAACTTCATTTACATTCGCTGGCTTACTCATTCCTGAGAAGCAAGCGATTGTAAAAGGATTATGAGAAGCAAAAAAGACAAAAAACGAAAGCAACGCCTTTGGTGCGAAAAATTTTGTAAAGAACGAAAATATATTCGCATCGTACCAATTTTAAAGAATTGCAAGCAAATTCTATACAAAAATTTAAAAATTTTGTACGCATGAATAACGAAAATTATAAAAAAAAGCTCTTGTCCATGGTGGAGCCTTTGATAAACAAAGACACCTTTATTAGAGATTTTTGCCATCAGGCGAAAGTTTTGAAGATTTAGAATTTTTAACAGCAATATCTCCGCACAGCTTAAGCCATATTGTGATTGAAACTTGTGAAGCAATAAAGAAACATTGCGCGAATATATTCAGGTATTTCAAATAAATTTTTCTAATCATGAAAATTAAAAAAATAACAACAATAACTATAAAAAATCGCTGGGGGGACTTAAATCTGACGGCCATATACTGCCCACCTCGGTTTAAAATTACAGACATCCAATTCAAAGACTTTTTTGGAACACTAGGCCATAGATTTCTAGCAGGTGGAGATTACAATGCAAAGCACACGTATTTGGCCTCACGGCTAATTAATCCGAAAGGACGACAGCTGTATCGCACTATTCTAAATAGGCATAATATCTCCTGGTAAGCCCACATATTGGCCTAGTGATCGTAAAAATGCGGAAAAAGATACCAGATTTGATTGATTTTGCTGTAATCAACAATATAGATAAATCGCACATAACAGCTAATACATGTACTGATATATCTTCTGATCACTTTCCTTTACTAATAAAATTATGTGAACAGCCCATATTCGTTGATCCAAAAGTGGGTCTAACTTCTTATAAAACGAATTGGCTAAAATATAAAAAATACGTGAGTAGCCACATTAATATTGAGTACAAAATAAATACAGGAAGTTGATATTGACGCCAACGCATTAAGATAACTCAATGATATAATAACGAACACAGATGTCTTAGCAACACCAAAGAAAAGCTATAAGGCGCTTGGTTTCACTAATAGTGAAATAGAAAGGCTGGTAAATGAAAAAAGGCGTGTCAAGACGAAAATGGCAGATAAAATCGCTCCCCGTTCACTCAACGTCAATTGAAATCTGCTATACGTAAATTAAAAAAAGCCGCTGAAACGCGGTAAGAATTCAACACTGAAATGTATGTAAAGTCCCAAGTTGTCTCCCAATTCAAGCAAACTAAATTCCCTTTGGAAAGCCCAAAAGTCTCATGAAGCTACCAATTGACTCCAACATGCCTATGCAAGACTTGGGTGGAAATTGGGCTCGAAGTGACGAGGAAAAGGCTACTTGTTTTGCAAATCACCTAGAAAAGGTATTTCAACCTAATTGCCAAAAGAACAACTTTGAGCTGTCCAGCTTACCCAACACAAGTGTTACTATCAAGGAGTCATCTTCATCTCCACGGAAATAATAGAATACCAATGCACCAATTCGGGTTTCGTGAAAAACATAGCACGATAGATCAAGTAAATAGAATTACTAACCAAATAAGAAAAAGCATTTGAGCACAGAGAGTACTGTTCAGTATTATTTCTAGACGTGGCTCAGGCGTTTGATAAGGTGTGGCATGAAGGCCTTTTGTATAAGATTAAAAACATTCTACCCTTAGAATTGCATAAAACATTGGAGTCTTATTTAAAAAATAGACAATTTTTGGTAAAAATTAAGGAGATTTCATATCTGGTGAACGACAGATAAGGGCTGGTGTACTTACAGGGCAGTGTTTAGGCCCAACTCTATACATCACATGGAGATATATACTGCAGATCTTCCTACAGCTAATAATATATTGACCTCAGATTTTGCGGATGACACAGCTTTAGTGAGCCATGCAACATATGCCACATAATAGCATCAAGAATATTAGCCGAGCATTTAAGGTCTGTCGAAGAATGGCTAGCCAACTGGCGTATAAATGTGAATGAGCAAAAGTGTAAGCATGTTACGTTTTCGCTCAGACCTAAAATGTGTCCGGCAGTAAAATTGAACAATATTTTAGTACCCCAAGCGAACGTAGTAACTTATCTTGGTATTCATCTAGATAGAAGACTTACGTGGAGAAAACATATACATATCTAGTAAAATAACTTGTATGAAGATAAGAGCTGCAAATTTAAATTAGCTTTTAAATAAAAACTCCAAACTTAGCCCAGACAACAAAGTGCATTTATATAATGCGGTCATAAAGCCGATTTGGATGTATGGCATTCAACTGTGGAGTACGACCCACAGCAACTAACATTGATAAATACAAAGGTTCCAATCAAAAATATTTAGAACAATCACGTGTTCACCATAGTACATGCGTAATGAAAATATCCATAAAGACCTTGGTATTTCTATGGTAAAGAAAGCAGTAGAAGACAGCAGAATTAAATATATATCTAAACTCCGAGATCACCCAAACCCTTTGGCTAATGCTTTGGTACATTCCTGCGATCAAACACGTCTTAAAAGAAGAGATATGCCTGCGTACTAAGGAGCAACGTATCACCAAAACAGCTCAAACACTTGCTTGAGCTTGTCTAGTTTTTAAATAGATGTAAGATTTTATAACTTATTGTTAGGTTTTTAAAATAAAAAGCAGATTCAAAAAATAAAAAGATATTGCAAAAAAAAACTTCATTGATAAGACTTAAACTATAAAATTAACAAACTCCAAATACATTTAAAGATATTGTACTTAATTATTAAACAGGTACTTTATTGATAAGACTTACACCCCTATTCTGTGCACTTGACAAATTCAACATATTTCTAATTTGTCAAAATTTGAAATTTATCAATCATTTAGTATTCTGTGTCTGAAATAAAAAGTTTTTTTCTTTATAAGTTGTTAAGATGTCAAATGCTCTTAACAGTGCTCGTTATGAATTAAATATCTGATTGCGCATTTTGTTCTGAAAATGGAATATCTTTTACTTTTGTTATTATTGTTAAACGAAGATGAAAAGTGTTAGAATAGGAATCGGGCGCGGCATTTAAAATGTTTACGCTACGATGAGCGAGAATACCTTTGTGCAAGAAGAAACTTTTATGAAAACGGGGCAAGTATTAATAATATACCAATTTAAGCTAATTTATTTGAAATATATTCCAGATTTTTTAGAAAATTTGGAATAAAAAGCACCATAGGAGCAATTGACTGCACGCATATTACTATCAATATAATTTAAATAGAAATCAGCTGTTTCTTTTTACATTATTATGTTCACGACACGTGTGCGGAAAAGCTTTGTGGCTAGATGAGTTAGCTCTCCCCTCTATACATCCGACACTGAACAACCACACTACAACACACCACACTAACGCGATCCACAAATGAAGACACCACACATGCAGAAATTCCACATGAAGACACCACACACTATTACACACGAATATACCACACATGCAAACATCACACCACAACTCTACACTACCCAACAATCAAAACCGACCGCTCGAGAGGACGACCTCCCCTTTTTACAACGATCTCGTACCGAGCGAACGTGTCACGCAGCGTCAGTCTCCGTATTTCGCAGTGGCAGTGAATCCAAACCATTAAAACTAAATATTAAATACAAACCGAAACATTGAACTAAACATTAAATTAAACAAACCAAACCGAAACATTAAACTAAACATTAAATTAAACCAAACCGTGTATACTTTTTGCCGGTGAGATAACAAGTGCCGAGGTAAGTGGTGGCTAGCAATAGCGATAGAAACATTGGTCCTTCGAGCCATAGTGAGAGGCACTATGGAAAAATAGAAAAGTGGTGAAAAAAGAAAAAAAAAAAAAAACGTATTAACGAAAACAAAAATTGTGCAGTGAAGTGCGAGTGAACTAGCTTGGAAAAACAAAAACAAAAATCTAAGCTAAACCAAAAAAAAAAAAAAAATTTTTGCGGTGAGAAGAAAGTGCAGTTAAAACGGAAAAAAAAGTGAGGAATCAACAGTGCAGTGAACACATAAAAGCACATAAAAGTGCAGTGGCGGCAACTTTCATATACATACATATGTACATATATACAAGAATATAAGTGCGATTCCTAGACAAAACATTTTCTCTCCAAAAAAAAACACCCTAATACATACATATAATGAAAAGAGCGGGCGCGAAATAAAGAAATAAATTACATAGCGGGCGCGAAGCCGGTTTTAACAACAAAAAATAGACATAAAAAGTAACCACCAAAAAACGGGCGCGAAGTAATAAACAAAAAAAAAAAAAAAAACTACACAGCATCAGCATCTCACCAAAATTCACCGCAACAAAAGGACTGGGAGAAGAGGCCACAAACGCACACACTGGGAGGAAAGCCCACAAACGCACACACGCACATACATACAATCAAACTGTCCCCAAAACCCCTGGCGGAAATACAAGTGAGTTGGTTGTATCGTTCCTATCATTATTTCTATTATATATACATATGTATGGTTTTTTAATAAAAAAAAAAAAAGGCCAAAAATTTTAAACAGATAATTTGCGTTTCTAACCATCCGTTAGAATAAAAAAAAAAAAAAAAACTGTTGCTAAACTGTTTTAGTATTCGGTTATTTCCCGGTAAAAACCGAAATACCGCTAAGAAACAAAACAGTTTGGTAATACGTATAATAAATAATTGATTGCCGCTAAAGGCTTACAGTTGTGTGAAAACACAAAATTATTTTTACAACAAAAAATCTTTCAAGTATTTACTTGCACCAATTTCCAGCGGTACCCCTTATGCTTAATCAAGTATAAGCAGGACTGCTTAAAAACAAAAAAAAAAAAGAAAGCCAAGGCAAATCATAAGCAAACAAAAGAGAGGAAACATTTAAATCTAAAACCATACATACATACATATGTATAAATAAAACTTTACATATGTCATATACATACATACATATATCCGATTAAATTATATTTATATAAATTACAAAGAGTAAATTTACTCTTTTTTAAAAAACATATCGTGAAAACATATACGAGGAAACGATACATATATTTCATATATTTACTTATATACATAAATATCTACCCACTTTAAGTGTCCGCTAATTTTCTTTTCGCGGTTTATTCGTACGGCGAATATACATACATATGTACACGCGTACCTATGTACGAGTATACGGTCGCATTATAAATACGTACATACATACACACGCAGAAACGCATATGGTAAATTTATACCCCGGGTACAACTTGAACAAAATAAAAATTTGTTTTTCAATTAAATCGTCAACAATTTAATACTGATCGCAGCATCTGTACGTTTTTAAACGGCAAAAAATTTATTATAATAATATAATTGAAAATTTGTACAATCGTGTATCGTCACATATGTAAATACGCATATTACTTCAAAGTCCACATTGGCATATATTCCGCAATACCCCTTGGTTTTTGATTAACAAAAAGAAGCAGGATTGCGTATACAATATATTCAAAGACCACATTGGCACATATCCCACAATACCCCTTGGTTTTTGGTCAACAAAAACAAGCAGGATTGTGTAAAACATAATAAAGCGTAATACATATGTACATACATGCATATGTACAAAGTGCAGTGATCTCTAAAACGAGCTCTCATTTGCACATAATAAAATAAAATAACCATAAAATATATACGTACATATACAATATATACAAATACATACATACAACAAAAAAAAAATTATTTGTTTTTGCGGTTAATAACAAATAATTAAATAAAATTAAAGCGAAATTCAAATTGAAGTACATAATTCGAAACAAAAATAAAAACAACTCTTATTTACCTTAAAAGAGTTGTCGGTTACAAAAAATCACGATTATACGCGGCAATTAAAAGCGTTTTGGTTTACTAATTTAATCAAAAACTCTTATTCAAGTAAAAGAGTTCTCGTCTGAACATACATAGATATATACGAAATCTGTGTTGAAATTAAATTCAATAATTTCAGTATAAAAAAAAAAAAAAAAAAATCTGTTTATCGATTTTCTCTGAAACTCTTACTTACAAAAGAGTCTTCTTTTCGAAACATTGCATCTACAACTTGATAATACCAATCAAGTTTTAATTGAAAATTTCTGTTTTCCATTCGTCACATTTTTTTTTTTTTTTTAAATGAGCTCTGACTCAAAAGACTCTAAACCAAGTCAGTTACTAAAAGTCCCAAAGATGATTTCTGACGAAAAAAGTCCATGTACACCTGCAGAAGCTACACGCTCGAAGCAAGGTGCTACGAAACAGAAAAAGGGGAAAGACATATCATACTCTAAATTCATTTCTGAGAGTGATTGTCTAATAAAATATTGCAGCCGATTTGCTTCTTCGCCGATTCAAGAGAATTCTGAATCTGCGCTAGAAATAAAAAGCCAAACAATCGAAAATTTTTGGACACGTCTCCAGGGTGCATATGACGCAATTGTAGATACTGACGATTCAGATCTACCAGAAAACTTTAAATCTTCTGCTTACGCCAAATTTGAAAACTGCTTAGACCAGTATGAAGACACAAAAATTATGATCGCAGATCAGCTAAAATTAATTAAAGCAGTTGCACCTACTCCACCTCCGAGAGTAGAGCTGCCACAAATTCAAAATCAAGAGGCAAGTTCGGGTATCCACCTCAAGGTGCCCGCTTGTGACACTGAAATTTTCCATGGTGGTTATGAACAATGGCCGTCCTTCCGGGACATGTTCACAGCTGTTTACATAAACCATCCGAAATTATCAAATGCTCAAAAGTTGTATCACCTCAGATACAAAACAAAAGGACAAGCAGGCGTCATCGTAAAACAGTTCGCATTAAATGACGACAATTTCCATTTGGCTTGGGAAGCTCTGAGATCAAGGTACGAAAACGAACGAATACTGGTAGATAAGCAAATAACGATATTAATGAGCTTGCCCAAAATTCAAAAGGAGACAAGTGAAGAATATATGAAACTTCAATCCACTGTTTCCAACTGTTTGTCGGTTTTAGCGACACAAAATATTCCCACAGACAATTGGGACCCAATTCTGATAAATATATGCACCGCCGCATTATCAGAAAAATCGTTATTGCTATGGGAACAATCTCTCTCATCAAGGAAAAAATGCCCCACGTGGCAGCAAATGCAAGATTTCCTAACTACCCAGTATGAAATCGCAGAAAGAATTGACAAAAAGATATCTAAACCAAAAGGTATTTCCCATGACCTTAATAGAAGCTTCCAAAGATCCCAAGCCAGTAGCAACAACAATTCAAATAGAAGCTTCTTCAAAAATCAAACGTTCACATCTGAACAATACAAACAAACGTCATGCGAATTGTGCACAGGGGGACATAAACTTAAATCTTGCGAGAACCTTAAGAAATTAAATATAATTGACCGAAACAATTTTGTAAAGTCAAAAATACTTTGCACAAACTGCTTATCACATGCACACATGCTTAAAGATTGTGAAAGCAAATTTAATTGCGTTTATTGCCATAAACGACATCATTCGATGTTACACATTACCAATTTTTCCAGCTCACCCCAAAACAGCGCAAACATAAAAAGAGCAACAGGTTTAGTTACAACAACAAATTCAGAAAACTGCCAAGAAGCACCATGCTGCTCAAAGGCATTAAAAACCCAAACGCTACATAGCGAAAACAACAGTAGAGTACTACTACCTACAGCAGTCGTCTCCATCGAACACCGAGGAGAGCTGTTTAAACTCAGAGCCCTAATAGACCAAGGATCAACCCGATTTTTCATAGCGTCTCGGGCACAAAACAGGCTACAGTTGCCAACAAAACTGGCCAATTTTGAAATCACGGGAATGGGCGGAAGAGTTGTTCAAAACTCAAATAAAATCTGCCCCATTACCCTCTTTTCCCCCAAAGCGGATAAGCGCATACAAGCAGAAGCTATTGTCTTACCGCAATTAACAAACATGCTTCCAAGCTATCATATAAATAGCAAGCATTGGCAAAAGGTTTCACACCTTAAATTAGCAGACCCCAACTGCAACACTCCCGCTCAAATAGATCTTCTATTAGGCAGCGACCTCATACCACAGATAATACTTGAAGGTATTGAGAAAATTACAAAAACACTTCTGGCGCAAAATACCATTTTCGGATGGGTCCTAAGTGGACTAGTTGCGGAACCAGTTGCCACGATGACAACTCAAGTTGAGGAAATCTCCAACGAATACCTCAATTCGCAATTAAGAAAATTTTGGGAGTTAGAAGAACTCCCCCCCCCGTATCAATCACTGAAGATCGATATTGTGAGAATTTTTACAAAACCACAACTACTCGATCGGATGATGGCCGGTACGTCGTACGACTACCACTAAAACCAGAATTTCGCCGCACACTCGCCTTAGGTCATTCCCGCACCTCTGCTATCAAACAGTTTTTAAGTATGGAAAAAAACCTACTTAAAAAAGGCGAACTGAAACCAGAATATGATAGAGTCGTAGAAGAATACCTCCATTTAAACCATATGGAGGAAGTCAGCGCTGGCGAAAAAATCATACAAAGTAAATACTACTCATTTTACTTGCCACATCATGCAGTAGTAAAGCCAGATAAAAAAACAACTAAAGTAAGAGTTGTCTTCAACGCCTCAAGATCCACTAGCTCGGGGAATTCCCTAAACGATATCCTGTTTACGGGACCCACGCTTCAACCTGACTTAATGCTACTTATTTTAAACTGGCGTATATTCAAATACGTATTCAACGGGGACGTCGAGAAAATGTATAGACAAATAGTCGTACATAAAGACGATCAAGATTTCCAAAGAATTATTTTCAGAAAATCCCCCACCAGTCCACTACGCGACTTTAAGTTAAAAACAGTTACCTTTGGCGTCAACTGTGCCCCATACTTAGCCATTCGGACACTGCACGAATTGGCAGAAAACACCAAGTCAGAATTCCCTCTGGCAACCCAGGTGTTAAAAACCCAAACGTATGTTGACGACATTTTGTCTGGAAGTCACAGTCTTCCACAAGCATACGAATCCTTATCACAGGTTATAAGAGCCCTTAAAACCGCAGGGTTTCCATTAAAAAAGATTACGGCAAATCACCCAAATATATTAAAAAACATACCAAAAGAAAATTTGTTGGACACTAATTTCCTTGTTTTCGAAAAGGAAAGTACAACAAAACTCTGGGCATCCAATGGAATGCGATATCGGACCAGTTCTCATACACAACTGAGTCCATATCCGCTTTATCCGCCATTACAAAACGCCAAATTCTCTCCTCTGTGGCAAAACTTTTCGACCCCGCAGGATGGCTTTCGCCAATTATGATACAAGCGAAAATCTTGATACAAGAATTATGGCTTGATGGGACCGACTGGGACGAACAAGTAAAACCACTTCGTTTATTAAAGTGATCACAGTTCGCGAGAAATCTAAACGATATTTCACAGATACAAATCCCACGGTGGGTAAACTATTCCCCCGAACACAAAGTCGAATTACACGGCTTCTGTGACGCCTCTGAGAAGGCATACTGTGTCACTTTATATGTGCGCACACAAAGCGATAACGCGACCACAAGCCACTTATTAGTAGCTAAAGCTAAGGTGGCTCCTCTAAAAACGCTATGTCTACCTCGACTTGAGCTCTGTGGCGCCCTACTACTCGCAAAATTGGTTTCCATGGTGCAGACCCACTTAAACATGAAGAAATACAGATTGCATCTCTGGTGCGATTCTGAAATCGTTCTAGCTTGGTTGGAAAAACCACCACACGCATGGAAAACGTACATTTCGAATAGTATGTCACAAATACTTGACCTAGTGGGGTCAGCCACTTGACGACACGTAGCCAGTGCTGACAATCCTGCCGATTTAGGTACAAGAGGGTGCAAACCGCTGCACCTTGCCACCACCCCCCTCTGGTGGAATGGCCCCAGATGGTTGACAGAATCTCCTGATTCTTGGCCAAAATCGCCCATGCGCAATATAATTGCCCCAGAAAGTCGAAAAATCGACTGCTTTCACGCAACATTGGATGATAATGACATCCTTGAGCGATTTTCATCGTTCCCTCGTGCCCTTCGAGTTATCGCCTACATGCTAAAGTTCGTAGAGCGACTCAAAAATAAAATTAAGGGAATTCACCCAGAATTTAACCAGTGCGATACGTTAACGCACCTAGAACTCCAAAAGGCAAAGGTTGCACTAATCGCATCCACTCAAATGCGCTACTTCAGCCGCGATATCTCATTGTTAAGAGAATCAAAACCCATTGATAAAAGGAGTTCAATCTTGGTTCTTAACCCATTCTTGGACACGAAAGGTCTGCTTCGTGCGAATGGTAGGCTTGCTAACTCAAGCCTGACGTACAACGAACGCCATCCTCTAATTATAGCAGAGAAATCTCAACTTGCCACATTACTCCTCAATTATATCCACTTACTCATGCTTCACGCTGAACATCGCCTAATGCAGCTATAGTTCGTCAAGAGTTCTATATTCCCCGTCTTAAGCCCTAAAGAAATGCAGAATGCATTTTCATGTGCAAGATCTGCACTATGCACAAGCAGAAGTTACGAACACAGATTATGGCAGCACTTCCACCGGAACGCTGCAACTTCGCTCCGCCTTTCACAGTTACAGGTGTCGACTTTGCTGGGCCTTTTCAGATAAAGGCGTCCATGCTAAGGTCCCCCACTCTAATGAAAGGCTATGTGGCTGTCTTTGTCTGTTTTACGACAAAAGCAGTGCACCTAGAGCTGTGTACGAATCTGACAAAGGAGGCTTTTCTCGCGGCATTCGCTCGCTTCGTCGGACGACGCGGCTTCCCATCAAAACTGATGAGCGATAACGGTAAAACCTTCATTGGAGCCCAAAGAGCCACTGAAAAGGAGTTTGTGGATTTCATCAAACAAGTCTCACCAGAGATTGTGCAAAGGTATGCTCCCCAAGGTATTAACTGGCAATTTATCCCCCCAAGCGCTCCTCATATGGGTGGTTTATGGGAATCAGCAGTAAAAAGCTTTAAGTCCCACTTCAAAAAAGTAGCTGGAAACTACAAATTTAATTATGAACAGTTCACCACACTGTTAGTGCGAATTGAAGCCGTTCTCAACTCACGGCCACTCACAACCCTCTCGCAAGATCCCGCTGACTTTACAGCCCTGACACCAGGGCATTTTCTCAAAGGAGCACCCATTCTGGCCACACCTGAGCCAGGCGTGGGGTCGCTATCCTTATTAAATCAATGGGAGAGAATAAAAATTCTCCATCACGACTTCAGCCGCCGATGGAAGGAAGAATATATAAAGGACCTTCATAAAAGGTACAGGTGGAAGAGTCCAGAAAAGGCGCCAAAGCTTGGAGATTGTGTCATCATCCATGATGACTGTCTACCCCCCACCGACTGGCGGCTTGGCCGCATAGAAAACCTACACTACGGTTCCGACGGTCAGGTACGAGTCGTTGATCTCCGCACTCAAAACGGTATAGTAACAAGACCGCTCGTGAAACTATGTTTTCTACCACACATTGACGAAACCGCAAATAACGGAAAAACCGCCGATACTATCGTAACGCAAATCAAATAACCAAAAACCCGACGTAATAAACCCGCAAATAAAAAACTCGCTTAAACTATTTCGAAACCTAACGCAATGGTCGATCTACGTGACGACCCTTTCATGCCACATAACGTGGCACAATCGCCATGCACATTTTAATGCACATTACTCCTCCCACACAGATTACAATGGATGTGGAATTGCCAGCAGTGCCAACGCCAACGGTGAGGTCAGCTATAACCGTGCCACGCCCTGGGGAAACTCCAGCACCACGAACCCCAGCGGCAACCGCCACTGCATCCGCTCCTCGTAGTAGCACGAGACCACCACCACCGTCCTCAACACCCGTAGCAGAACCTCAGCGCAGCCGATGTTGCCTATGTCGGCGCCCACACCGGCTACAACATTGTAGCATTTTTCGCAGCATGCAGCCCATGCAACGGCAGAAGGTTGCTCAAGCTCACGGGCACTGCCTGAACTGCTTGGCAACGGTACACACCACACAGGAGTGCACATCAGTGACCCTATGCCAACTGTGCAATAGGCCGCACCACACCATGCTGCATCGGACCTCAAAACGGCCTGTAGCGCGACAGCTTGCCGCGAACCGGTCACAGCAGCCCAGTCGGCACCGAAGGCTAGTCGCTCCTCCATCGTCCAGACCAAGGCGAAATGAAGCATCTCCGCGGCGCCGGCAATATCGTACATCAAACCGTCGCTCCACTAGTCTTAGCAGCGTTTTTGCCACGCTGCAGCAATTACAGCGACTGCTAGGCTAATATTCGCCTAGGGGGGCCGGGATGGCTAGATGAGTTAGCTCTCCCCTCTATACATCCGACACTGAACAACCACACTACAACACACCACACTAACGCGATCCACAAATGAAGACACCACACATGCAGAAATTCCACATGAAGACACCACACACTATTACACACGAATATACCACACATGCAAACATCACACCACAACTCTACACTACCCAACAATCAAAACCGACCGCTCGAGAGGACGACCTCCCCTTTTTTACAACGATCTCGTACCGAGCGAACGTGTCACGCAGCGTCAGTCTCCGTATTTCGCAGTGGCAGTGAATCAGAACCATTAAAACTAAATATTAAATACAAACCGAAACATTGAACTAAACATTAAATTAAATTAACCAAACCGAAACATTAAACTAAACATTAAATTAAACCAAACCGTGTATACTTTTTGCCGGTGAGATAACAAGTGCCGAGGTAAGTGGTGGCTAGCAATAGCGATAGAAACACTTTGCGAATTGAAGCTTTTACTTTTATCAAGATTGTCACAGAATACCAAAATATTTGTCGCTTGATAAATATTTGAGTTAATTTTCAATATTTTATTAATTTGTCAAGTGCACAGAATAGGGGTGTTAAACTATAAAATTAATCAACTCCAAATACATTTAATTTAAATTTACTGATACTGGGCGTCTCTAAAAAGTTCATTAAAAGATCGAGCTGAAGAGTTTATACTATTCTACTCAGCTGATTCCTTAAACACTGATTGAGAATAATCGGCACATTGCTTCTTGGTACAAGTATTTGTGGCGCTGGAGTTATAGTTTACGATAAACATCTGTTGTGGATCCTAAAGAGGTGTATGGAGTCTTTGCACTAGAGTTATCTGAACGGAATTAAAATGTAGGTTTCCCAACTGTCCAAGTAACAACATGTCGTCTATAGCTCGTTTAGCGTATATTTGCTGCTCGGCAGATAATTTCCTAAATAAAAGTGCCCATGATTAACCAAATACGTCAGCATCATCGCGTATACGTTTTAATTGTTTTAATTGTTCAAGGTGTTCTATTGCTTTTTCAAGAAACTCAGAATTATTTTCAGATTTTTTCGTTTTTTGCTATGCAAATGAGCCTGGAAATAGTAGGAAAACTAAAATTATTTTTGCACTTATTTCAGATTCCAAAAACTGAAAATGAGTGGAAATCCACCCCTAATTTCTATACACTGTGGAACTCCTCCAACTGCATTGGAGCGATGACAAGCATGTAGAAATTATGAAACCGCCTGGAACAGGCTCATACTACATCTAAACAACTTCAAAAAATCTTACTCAATTATAATGATGGCAATTATTAATGCGAAATATGAGTTCATATCCGCTGAAGTTGGTGCAAACGGTAAAGCGTCTGACGCTGGAATATTCGCTCAAAGTAAATTTAAGGAAAGATTTGATGACAATCAACTATTTATTCCCCAAGTGGCATGTGGCTCAATGGAGCTAGAAGGGATTCCCTTATGTTTTCATAGGAGATGATGCATTTCCGCTAATGGAGAATTTAGTGAAGCGATTTAGTTGTACCAAATTAAGCGCCGACGAAACTATTTTCAATTACAGATTATCGAGAGCTAGACACGACGCTGTAAACGCTTTCGGAATATTATGCCCCTTATAACGTCTCTAAAATAGTTTTAGCATGTTGTTATATTCATAATTTCTTGTCACGGAAAATGGCTTGCAGTATTTAAGTGACAGCATCGATTTACAAAATGTTAGCACAAATAATGTAGAAAATGCATCTTTGCAAAGTACTTGTGAACTTTCAAAACTAAGAGCTATTAAAGGAGGAAATTTGAGAATTTTAATACAGTTATGTCAGTTCCATGGTTCCATAAAATTTTTTAACGTGTAATAATGATAAGATAATACATAAATGTAATAATAAATATTCATACATACGTATGATTGTATATATGTATATAAGTATTCTTTATAATAAATTTTATTCACCTTACGTCGTCATTTCGTGTGCTCAAAGGAAGTCTAGATGGTGAGAGTACCAAAGCTTTAGCTCATATATGTATGTCCTTTCCACCAGCACCAGGCTTTTCGGATCTTTTAATTTTGCACAGTTCTCTCCTATAGGAGTTTCGCATTTCGCTATTTTACTGTATCAATTGTGGCATCCTCATCAATCTCTTTCAATTTGTTTACAAGTCTTTGCCAACTTTGTATTCTTTTTAGCTTATTCTTGTAAAATATGTAAGGAGGATGGAGTCATGTGTAGGAGTTCACGCAAGTGGGGAAAGTTCACTGATCGCCATTCACTTTCAAGTGGCCAGAAATCATTTTTTTATATATGACTCAAGCAGCTCACAACTTCCGGTCTTTAACCAAATATCCTCTGGGTGGCATAAGAACATCCGTTCGAAGGCGAACTAAAGTGAGAAGGCGAAACATCCCCTACATAGAGTTGTGCACTGGGTTTGGTACCCGCCAAGTAAAAAAAACACCCCCAATGAAAAACTAGCAACAGCCTCGGATGAGAAACCCCCCTTTTGATGACGACCATGGCAAACGAAATAAGGACTACGATTTGAGGGCATGCACCTGGAATGTCCGGCCCCTTAATTGGGAAGGTGCCGCTGCCCAGCTGGTTGATGTCCTCCTGAAAATAAAGGATGACATCACCGCCGTCCACGAAATGCGATGGACGGGACAAGAACAGAGACGAGTAGGTCCTTGTGACATTTACTACAGTGGCCATATAAAGGAGCGCGAGTTTGGTGTTGGATTTGTGGTGGGAGAGAGACTCCGTCGCCGAGTACTATCATTCCCTCCGGTGAATGAACGTCTAGCCACAATCCGCATCAAAGCGACGTTCTTCAACATATCGCTGATTCGCGCCCACGCCCCGACCGAAGAGAAGGACGATGTGACCAAAGATGCCTTCTATGAGTGCTTGGAGCGCATTTATGAGAGCTGCCCCGCCACGATGTCAAAATCGTGCTTGGCGACTTTTACGACAGGGTGGGCAAAAAAGGTATCTTTGGCACTACGGTCGGTAAATTCAGCCTCCACGACGAAACATCCCCAAATGGGTTGAGGCTGATTGACTTCGCCGGGGTCCGAAATATGGTTATCTGTAGTACTAGATTCCAGCATAAGAAGATTCGTCAAACTACCTGGACCACTATCTTGTTGCAGCCAAGATTCGCACCCGCCACTGCGCAACAAAAAACGCACGCCAACAAACACAAGGAAGGTTCGACGTCGAGAAGCTGCAATCACAACAGACAGCCGAACGATTTTCTACTCGGATTGCACTCCTGCTCTCTGAGAGCACTCGTCAACAACTCGGTATAAAGGAACTGTGGGACGGCATTTCAAATTCTTTACATACAGCTGCAACCGAAACCATTGGTTTTCGGAAAGTACAAAAGAACGGCTGGTAGGACGAGGAGTGCCGTGTCGCAGCGGAGAGAAAACAGACTGCCTACCTCGCGACGTTACGATCGACCACAACACGTGCGGGATGGCATAGATACCGAGAGTTGAAGAGGGAAGCGAGACGCAGTTGCAGACATAAGAAGAAAGAGGCCAAAATGCGTGAATACGAAGAGCTCGATAAGCGGGCCGAAAAGGGTAATGCTCGAAAATTCTACAAAAAACTGCGGCGCCTTACAAAAGATTTCACGAGCGGAGCATACTCTTGTAGAACCCCCAAAGGTGATCTAATCACCGATGCCCAGAGCATACTTAAATTATGGAGGGAACACTTCTCCAGCCTGCTGAATAGCAGTGAACGCACTACGCCAGGAAAAGGCGAACCCGATTCCCCAATCGATGACGATGGAGCCGACGTTCCATTGCCCGACCATGAGGAAGTTCGAATAGCAATTACCCGCCTGAAGAACAACAAAGCGGCGGGGGCCGATGGATTGCCGGCCGAGCTATTCAAACACTGCGGCGAAGAACTGATAGGGAGCATGCATCAGCTTCTTTGTAAAATATGGTCGGACGGAAGCTTTACGGATCTTTTAATTTTGCACAGTTCTCTCCTATAGAAATTTCGCATTTTGCTTTTACTGTATCAATTGTGACATCCTCATCAATTTCTTTGAATTTGTTTACAAGTCTTTGCCAACTTTGTATTCTTTTTAGCTTATTCTTCTAAAATTCATGTTTTATTTCCCAGAGCACATTTTCTTCTCTAAAGGTTTCAACAAATTCTCGCTAAAATTCATTTTCTATTATAACCGTTGTGTGGCGCGAGTTACGTAGCCTAACATAACAGTCTTGCAACTATCCCTCCACTAACCTCATTACGATATATAACACATATGTATGTACGATATTAAGGTCTCGTATTAGCTTAATAAGAATATTATAAGTCAAGTGCTGAACGCGATGAGGGCGACAGACACCAGCAGCACGACAGTGAACTGAAAATGGCATCGTGAATCTTACTACATGAACCTTTGGAAGAAGGCAGCGACATAGCAATGGCCGCCATGTACACAAAACAACGCAGTTGTCCATTTTGTACGTATACAATTTCGTTGTGGCCATACTAATACCTTTCACTTCAATGAAATTTTAATATTTTGTTCAAAGTGAAATTTTTTATGCAAAAAATAAGAAAATAAGTAAATGTATTTGTTTTAATTTATCAATTGTTATTACAAATGATATAATAGAGCTATTTTATGCTTTTATTTGTAAAATAACGTCAGGTTTGCTAGAGCTTTGAATAATTTTACATTTTATATAGTAGTGGCATCACCACTCTACCTCATCTCTCTACTGTCAACTCTACTGTCGTCCTACTGCCGTTAGCAAAGCGATATATTGAAGTTAGCGAGAGCGACAACTGTCGGCCTGCAGTCATGCAGCTGTCAAAATAACTGTGTCCATAAGAAGGTGTGTATTTTAATATTTGACAAATGTCGTTTGCAGTCTGTTTCGCTCATTGTGTTCAGCACTTCAGTCTTAACAGTGGCGTAGCTACAATTTCGGGCGCCCGGTGCCAAGGATGTTCTGCCGCCCCCCTATATCTACCTACCTACAAGTTTCATGAGGAGGTTCGAACAAAAGTGAATTTTTACAAAATATCTTCGATATTAAGGATATAAAATTTAGGAACTACAAGCCACGCAAATTCTGAAGTTCCAAAATTCTCACAATACGGTATTCGAGGAAATTGATAGTAAATTTACAAGACATCTTATTAATAGCCATAGAAAAAACCCATTTTCGCCCTATATCTTGTACACTTTTGACACAATTTGCAGGAATTTTTGCCCGAATTGGAGTTTTAAAAAACAGCGAAGATCGTTTTGCCGCCCTTGCTACGCCACTGAAGAGATCCAAAGATACCATAAGAATGAAACGGAACATGCAGGCATAAATGAATATTATGAAGGTTTAAAACGACTGATAAATTTCCCCAAACTTGAAGAATGCATACAGAATAAATAATTGCGATATTTGTAGCAGATGTAAATACGATCGCAATCCTATTGAAGAAAAGTTTAAATTTACAGATATTCCGACGGACACAAATGGTACATATGGATGTGTATACAAATTCCAAATGCAATTTCTTAACCTTTATATACCGTTTTTCGAAATTTACAACTGATTTTTATCTGAAAGATCGTAATAATCAAACGATAGTCGTAAACCTACGACTTTACAAATCACAAAGAAAAGATTTTTATAAAATTATAACTGATAATGAGTTCAAGAGCGTTAATATAATAGATTTTCTTAAAACTGAAAACATAGATTTACATTTTGTTAAGCCAAATAACCACACAGGCAATAGTGATATTGAGCGACTCCGTAGTACATAAACGGAAAAAATAAGAATTTTGTATATTGAAAACAAAGAATTAAAAATAAATAATGTAGAATTTTATAATAATAGCTATCATTCTGTTACAAGATATAAACCAATCGATGTTGAATATGGGAATTGTAATAAAAACATTATTTATGAAAATATTTTAAAATTTAAATCAGATTATCTTAAAAAAAGGAATTAATTCGTTCTGAACAATTTTTTATATGTTACCTTAAGCATACCACATCAAATGCGAAAGTTTTCCATACAAGCCCTCGATTCCGATCGTTCGGTTTGTATAGTAGCTATATGCTATAGTTATCCGATCTGAGCAATTTCTTCTGATATTACATTATTTCTATAAACAATAACTCATACCAAATTTCATGAAGATATATCGTCAAATGAGAAAGTTTCCCATGCAAGCATTTGATTCTGATAATTAGTTTGTATGGCAGCTATATGCTATAGTAATCCGATCTAAACAATTTCTTCGGAGATTACATTGTTGTCTTAGAAAATATTCTATGCCAAATTTCGTGAATATATTTTGTCAAATGTAAAAGTTTTCCAACCAGTTTTCCAGAGGGACCAAGTGGAGAAGGACCTGGCTTCTCTTGGAATATCCAATTGGCGCCACGTAGCGAAAAGAAGAAACGACTGGCGCGCTGTTGTTAACTCGGCTATAATCGCGTAAGCGGTGTCTACGCCAATTAAGAAGAAGAAAGCTTTCCATACAAAAAGTTGATTCCGATCATTCAGTTTGTATGACAGCTATATGCTATAGTTAACCGATCTGAACAAGTTCTTCGGAGATTACATTGTTGTCTTAGAAAATATTCTATACCAAATTTCATGAAGATACATTGTGAAATGTGAAAGTTTTCCATACAAGAACTTGATTTCGATCGTTCAGTTTGTATGGCAGCTATATGTCATAGTGATCCGATATCGAGAGTTCCTACAAATGAGCAGCTTCTTTAAGAGAAAATGACGTTTACAAAATTTCAAAACGATAACTTAAAAAATGAGGGACTGGTTCGTATATATACAGACAGACGGACGGACAGACAGACAGACGGACATTGCTAAATCGACTCCGCTCAACGTACTGATCATTTATATATATATACTTTATATGGTCTCCGACGCTTTCTTCTGGATGTTACAAACTTAGTGACAAACTTAATATACCCTGTTCGGGGTATAAAAAGAGAGAAACATTTATGAATAATAGGAAAGAAGGATATTTCAAAAACTATAAATCTTTTCGACATAAAAACGAACCAATGTTAAGATTTAATAATTTACAAAATGTTCACAGTTCAAACATAAAAAGATAATTGAAATTTGAAGGAAATCATGAAAATCTTTATTTAAAATTAGTATTAAACTCAGGAGAGTTTTAAATTTAAGCAATGGAGAAATTATGTACGTAAACATGTCTACGAAAATTATATTTATAAACATTGTATATTATGTTACACCTAAGCTGCAGACAACATTTTCCTATTTGCTTTAAGCTATTTATCTAATTACAATAACTGTTAGGATTCCCTCGAACTAAAAATACAATAAAGCATTAAGTTCTGATCACTCTTCGGAATCGGATGAAAAAATTGTATTGAAAATAAGATGAATCTGAAGATATACTTATGTAAATTTTAATTAAAAAAAGTGAAATATGGAAATAATTTTTACTTGATAGGTAATATTAATAACTTGTTTGATATTTTCGTAATTATCGAATCTTGTTAAATGGGCCAAACAAGTCAAAGAAATCTGGATATGCTGAGCTCTAAAAATATAATTGCAGACACCAACTGATGACATATGGCCTCAAACCATTGCGTGTTCTCCACCGTGTTTTACGGTGCTACGTAGATTCTTCGGTTCTAACTCCGTAAGCCCAACGCCATTCCATCGGAACCGAAGAGGATGAATTTGCTTTCATCGGCAAAAATAACGTCTTCCCAATAAGTTTCGTCCAATCTGCACGATTTTGAACGTTGGCCATCAGCTACTCAGATCAACTTAACAGCAGAAACAAACATTTACAAACCTTCGTATTACTTATTATAATTTTAGAACTAAGTAACGTATTATAATGATATTGGACTTACACGAATTGGTTGAGATCGAGGAATATTCATTTGTTAAAAATTCAATATTTTAGTGTTTAAAATTTTGCAGAGTAAAATATATTTTAAAACACTCCACAATATGCATTCCGGGCTGGCTCGGCTATGAAATCATTTTCCTCCAGATTTAGACTTGTTTATTTATAGATATAAATAACACTATGTTGTCCAATAAGTTTTGTCCTTTGATAAGAAAAACACAATTTTATGATTCAAAATACACTTTATTATTCAGTATTATATCTCTGAACATCAATATACATATTCCAAAGATCCTGCAATCTGTGGATCCCATACCTGAAGTGAGAATACGGAAGGTCTGCAAAATACGCTTCAACAGCCGTTATGGCCTCTTCATTTGATTAAAAGCGCTTGCCAATCATACAATACATTTAAATACATTTTTTGAGTTCTGGCAACAAATGAAAGTCTCTGGGGGCCAAATCTGGTGAATACGGTAGAAGTTCCAACAATTCGAACTTTAATTAATGAATTTTAGCCATTGTCAATGTCTTTTAACACGGATTTTTTAATTTTCCTTAATATCAACCCTTCATCGGCCTTTGTGAAAATTTTATTTGAGTGCATCTCGACCTTTATCAACCACACTATTTTCACGAACAAAGCGTTGGATTGGACGGTCGAAATACTTGTTTCAGCAATTTTTTTTGTGTTTTTTTCATTTTTGTAATGTGCAATCACCAATTCGCGCTTTTCAATAGACGTACGGCGACCCATTATGTGGTATTCAAATTAAACTACGTGTCCAATCACTTTCTATGTGCAAATAATACTAAAAAATAATTACGACACGTTTATTTGTTTTAAAATTAATAAATTTTGTGTTTATTTTGTCTATCCATTTCAAAAGATGTATATTTAACAATACATATAGCATATAAAAATATTTTTTTTACACATATTCAAAAAATTAATGCTAAGGCTTAAAATGCGCCTAATTCATATCAAAAAAGTATACGTATACCAATGATTACTTATATACATAAATAAAAGGTAATTATAATAGTTTTAGCGGCCTACATTTTGTTGCAATTATTGTCCCAAGATTTATTTCTATTTCTAGTATTATTTCCGGATATTTTGACCCACTAAGTCGATGATCCAGTTTTCGGCCTTATTTTGATGAAATTCGATTTTTTTTTTAAAGTGGTTTTCCAAAAAGTTGCAGATATTTTGAATAGGATTAATGTCTGGTGGTTGCGGGACCTAATGAGTTATTTTTAATTCCATAACAACCATTCCCGTACAAGATAAGACGTGTGTTTTGGTGAGAAGAGGCTGCTATTAACAGCCGATTTAAGCACACTTAAAATTTAAATTATTTTGTTAAAATGTTCAGATACATGTGTACAAATCAAGAGCTCTTAATATAACGGAATAAAACTTTGCATGAATAATTCCTTTTTCCTTAAAAATGGTTTGTCTGTGTGTCAAAAATGGCTTGAATCGTGTAAATTTTTCCCTTAGTTCCCATATTCCTACCGGCTTTACATTTATTGCTAATATAATTATTAGTGAAACCTCTGTCCACTAAAATTGTAACGGGTGTGCCAGCTATACCACATTTTGTTTCGATGCAAGGTAACCTGTTCATTTGCCTAAAAAAGTACTTCGTGTCTCAAAATGTTTTTCGTAGACTGATTGTACGGTTTGATTGATTCGCTGCATTTTTTGTTGGTTCAAGTTTTGTGACGAAACGTTCCCATCCCTTTTAAATAGTTTTTATTGGTGAGATGGATTCTTTTGTTAAATAAAGTAATATTTTGGCCTCTGGTAATGCTGCGAACTGTCAACTTCCATGTCAGTGGGAGTGCCAGGGAAATGTGTTGGATCGTTATTACTCAAACGTATTACCTTGTGTTGATCAACCATTGGTACTCCTTTAAACGACTGGCTTGATCAATCGCTGCTAGCCGATTCTGCATTTCGATACTTTGCTACTGCAAAGTTTGAATGAGTACGTCAATGTGGGTGCGTAGTTGTTCCGTATCTGCTGTCATCTTAACTATTTGTCTTCGACTGCCGTTTATTTTTGTCCTATTTTCTTTGCGGATGTTC
Source organism: Bactrocera tryoni (assembly GCF_016617805.1). Taxonomy (NCBI): domain Eukaryota; kingdom Metazoa; phylum Arthropoda; class Insecta; order Diptera; family Tephritidae; genus Bactrocera; species Bactrocera tryoni. The sequence goes on along the minus strand of NW_024395824.1, from coordinate 18,707,938 downwards.
TTGATATTGAATTTTGTTAATAAAGTGAGCTTCCTTTATTTCGAGGACTGCAGTGACTTACTGTTGTTGTTGTTTATCGGGAACCAGCTGTGTTTCTTTAAGACCGTGAATTTTGTTTTAGAGTCAAATGCTTCAAAGACTGGTTGTTGGATAGCAAGTTAATTTGCAATCCCGATTGAGCCCCCAGTTAAGGGGGCAATCTCATGTGAACGCATACATTTTACCACTTTTTAGGAAAATTTTTTTTATCCGACAACAAAATTTAATAATTTTAATATTTTAATATATTTTTATTTGTATTTTGAAATGTACAAAAAAAAAATTTTCGTTTTTAACATGTTTAATATATTAATATATATTTTTTAAATCAAAGTAGTCCCCAAAAAAAACAAAAAAAAATGGTCATGGTTATAGCGGCTGTTTATGTTGTCTGAAATAAAAAAATCGAATGGATTATTATTCAGTAGTTCTGCGGCTATCGTCCCTACCAAATATAATCAATTTCATTAAAAAAACATGTCGAACTTCAAAAAAAGTCACGAAAATCCTGTTTTTTCGTTAAAAATCGTTTAAAAAAAATATGAAAATATTTTCGAAAATAAACAACTCTGGTAGGGACGATAACCAATGAGTAGAAGAACATATATAAATTTTAAAGCAATCGGTTGAATACTTTTTTTTCGTCGGCGACTATGAGCTGTAACTTATCAAATACTATGAATTTCGGTCCGAATTTTTCACAGCATGTTTTCAATAGGTTTTACTGTCAAAATATAAAAAAAAATCGATTTTTCGAAGTGATAACATGAGAATACCCCCTTAAATAATAAAGACTATTTATTATTAAATTCATTTATTTATAATGTTATACAGTGCGCAAATTTTGGTTCACCTCGCTCTTAAATTATAGAGAAAATAACTGTGCACGAGGAAACACCCGTATCAACATGAAACAGTATAGAGAGTAAAAGAGTAACAGCTAAAACCAGTTTCAACATAATCAATTACATATAACACACACATTCGACTTTAGACCTAAGACATGCTACTATTAGATGATAGCTGAGCTTATCATGTAATAGTATAAGTATATTTAATCAGCTTAAGCACACTTATTTCGAACTCTATATAAACCATAGCTTAGTATGGAACATTTTTCATTAGAGTGTGTAGATTTACTGAATAAAGAGCATAACTCACAAGTAGAGAATATATTTTTTTGGGGGCTCAACCGATCCTTTACATGAATATAAGTGCACGGCATGACATCTGAATCCTTCAAACTGAAATACTTCGTAAAGAAAGCCACATTACTCAAATCTTCATCAACGAAGACAAATTGAAAAATGAGTCAACCGGTAAAACGTACAATGCCAAACGAGGATTCGCTCCTTCCGCATCAACTCACTACACACAAGAAAACTACATTATGTCGTTCATCCGAAGTCAATTCACAAAATTGAACGAAGAAAGGAGAAAGGACAAGGAATTAATACTACGGATGCTTCAAACAACAAATCCTACTATTAATAAAAACGTCGCTCCAACCACGTACCAAGAAGCTACAATACGGTATGAAAACGTAACGGATGAACAGATAGACGTAGTAAAAGAATTGCCGACATTCCACGGAAGCAAAGAAAAATACACTAAATGGAAATCACACGTAATGAGGGTTATGGAACCGCTCCAAATCTTTCAAAACACACCTTTATATTATAACATCCTAACTCACTTTATAACGATCCAAATATATTATACGAACTCCAAGAACACATGAGGAATCTAACTCAACAACCATCAGATAACCTAGATTCATACTTTCAATAAACTTTGACACTATATAGAAAGTAATTAAAAAATACAATGGAAATGTTAAAAACGGACATAAATTATAGTTACATCGAACAAGAAACTATAACGAAATTTATAAAAGGGTTGAGAAATAAAAATCTAGCCACGGCACTAGCATCAAATCAATACCAGAATTTAATGCAAACATATAAATACACACCAACAACCTGAAAAACAACCAGTATGAACATTCAAACATATGGAAGAGTTAGACGACATATCGAGTATTTTTTTAATCTAAGGATGAGCTGCCTTGCTTAACACTTAAATACGGTCCAACTCAACAAGAAGTTAACATAATCATCGATTCCGGAGCAACGAATATTGTATATCAAAATATTTAAGATTGGTAAGAAAATTAAACATTTATTAAGTCACGACTTACCAATTTTTCAATTAGAGGACATTAAGGATTTTGATATGATAATAGGATTTTGTGGACTAAAAATGTTAAACACAACAACAGATTTCACTTCATTACTACTGAAATATGCAAATGAGCAAAAAATTCAAAGAATTAATTATACGAACGATAACAAGGGTTATGAAAAGGAAATTAAAGAGATCATCAAACTGAGAATTTACCCTTTACTACAACTATAAAAGCGAGTATAAGGACAGAGACAAAAGAACCTGTTTGGACGAAACAATATCAATTTTGTCAACTCAGAAATAGAAAAATTATTAAAAACTAATATAATACAAAGTAGTAGAAGCCCATATTACTCACCAGTATGGACAGTACCAAAAAAGGGAATAGATGAAAATGAAAGACCAAAAAAAAAGATTAGTAATAGACATCTAGAAATTAAATTCAAAAACAATAACTGATAGATCTCCTATCCCAGACGTAAACATGACAATACACGTACTAGGTAAAGCAAAATATTTTTCAACTATAGAATTTTAGAATCAGGATTTCATCAAATAATTAATAAAAGGGGACAAACAGCATTTTCTATAATCGGAGCTAAATATGAATTCATTAGAATGCTTTTGTATTAAAAAATGCACCCTCTATCTTCGAAAGATGTGTTGACGATATTCTGAGAGATTATATAAATAAATTTCCGTTTGTATACATCGACGACGTGTTAACTTATTCTTCCACACCCGAAGAACACATTAATCATATCCAAACTGTAGTCAACGCCTTGCATAAAGCTAATATGAAAATCTCAAACGAAAAATCACACTTCTTTAAAAATGAAGTTGAACACCTAGGACACATAATAACACATAACAGAATAACAGTAAACCCAAAGAATTAAGGTAATTTTTAGGTGTGACAGGATATTATAGAAAATATACAAGGATATGGTAAAATAACTAAATCGCTTACTATACATTTGCAAGGAGATAATGGAACCACAAGTAAGAGAATGTCAGCAAAACAGGACACTAAATTAGATAATGAAGCAATAAAAGCTTTGGGAATAATTAAAACTAAATTCAAAGAACAAGTTGAACTATAAGGTGCGTTCCAGAGTAAGCAGGATTTAAAAAGAAACAGAACAAATGGTTTTTTCGGCAAAATCAATTTACTTTATTTAAAAAAGTCTCCTTCTCCTTCAATACAGCTTTTGCACGGTCCAAAAGCATGTCAAACGAGTGTTTCAGCTCGTTGGCCGGTATGCCGGTGCAAGCCTTTTGAATGGCCTCTACGTCTGCATAACGCTTTCATTGGAAAATGCATTTTCCCGAAAAGGAAGAAGTCGCACGGTGCCATATCAGGTGAATACGGGGAGTGGTTAATGGTTAAAATGTGATGTTTGTTCAAATAATCGGCCACAAGCGTCGATCGATGAGACGGCGCATTATCGTGAAACTTTCATCTTCGCGATATTCGGGCTGAACACGTCGAATATGGCGCACCAAACGCTTGAAAACTCCAAGGTAGAATACCGCATTAACGTTTTGGCAGGTTGGATTAAATTCTTTGTGGATAAAACCCTTGAAACAAATCAGCATTGCTTTCACTTTTGACTTCTCCATGAGCGATTTTTTGGGTTTCGGCTCGTCCGGTGCCTTCCATTCAGCACTCTGGCGTTTCGTTTCAGGATCATATTAGAAACACCACGTTTCGTCACCAGTCACAATAAATAATAATAATAATAATACAATTGTAAAGGAAGTTTTTGTCCTTTTTGTCCTTTTTTGACCTCTTTAATGATGTCCTTCAAATGTTGGATTCTGAGCAATTTTTGGTCGTCAGTCAATTTGTGCGGAACAAAACGTGCATACACCTTTCTTAAGTCAAATGTGATAAATCGATGTTTGGAGATGTTCAACTCCATTTCAATGAATTTCAATAATGATTTTTGATGAATGCACACACAGTTTCGATGGAATTTCCGGTGATCACGGCTTTTGATTGGCCCACTTGTTGATCGTCATTTATGTCCTCACGAGCACTTTGAAAACGTTGAAACCACTTGAGCACACTGCTACGGGATAGGAAATCATCGCCATAAATTTGTTTCATCAATTGAAACGTTTCGGTAAATGTTTTAACATTTTTGAAACAAAATTTAATGTTGGCTCTTGTTCGAAGCTCATTTTCGCACCGATAACACAAACATACTGACATTTAAATCGCGATAACTTCACTTCCAATCAATGAAATGTCATGAAATTCCCACTGGACAATCGGTAAAGACAGCAGATTCTAACGCACTGGTCGACAAATAGATGACGCCACCAGGGGGCACTAGATTCAAAACTTTACTTTGGAAAGCACCTTCCTCAAAACCTTTTGATTTAACTACGGATGTAATCAGGAATCAGGAGCACAAATTGTACATATGTATATAAACTAGGAAATCAAACTGTAGTAGCAGATGCATTATCAAGACATAAAATTAATACTTCTACATTAGAATGAATGCATTCAACACATAGTTCACCAAATGAAAATTACAATAATACAAAAGATTCAATTAATTCATTTAAAAATCAAATTCTATTAACAAAAAGTAAACAAAATAAAAAGGAAACAAACAATTTTTCCAAAATACCACAGACACACTAATGAATATAAAAATACACAATACCTGACAAAAACTTCAAGGAGATTTTAGAATCAAGCTACAATAATACAATTAAAATAAATGAACAGCAACTGTTTAAAATAAAAACACTACTGACTAAACATTAGGTTGCAATCTTTTTATAGCAAAAAATTTAACAGAAGACATGACAAACAAATAGAGCACATAGAAATGAGAAAAACAATTTAATAGAAATAAAACGACAATACTTTTGGCCGGATTTGTCGAAACAAATTAGACACTTTGCGAGAAACTGATAATTTGCTATGAATCAAGTTACGGACGTAGACCCACAAAACAACTGAGAGGGAGAACACCAGCAACAGAAGAATCTATAAGTATGGATTTTTTTTACATAGGTAATTAAACGTATATAATTAGTGTATGTAGATACTCAAAATACTTATCAATGAGAGAAATAGCTGACAAAATAAACACTGTGGACAAATTAAAAGAAATTTTCACACTCACGTACCCATATTGTAAAAATTTACAAACAGACAATGAGAATATGTTAACATCAGCAACTTGAATGTCACTTTATCAAAGACTACAAATAGTACACAATCGAACGCCAACAGCTCATTCAACATCGAAAGATATTGTCGAAAGGTTATATAGCTCACTTAAGGAAATAGCAGCAAATTTAGCTAAACAAAATAATACAGATCCAATTACAGAAATAGTCAACGCAGTCTACGAATATAATAGGACAATACATTCCGTGACTAAACAAACACCTATAGACGTATTTTTTAACCGAACATAATAGCCTGAATTAAAACAATTAATTGAAAAAAATAAAGACAAGGTATTGAGATATCTTAATAAAAAAAGAATTCAAAAAAGTTGTAAAGCAAAACAAATAATATACGCATTATCAAAAGGCAGAGCGAAATTATCTACAACTTCGAAGTTATGACTGTCAACAGTGACGTAGCAGCCAAGTCGCGAGTGCAAAAACTGTTTGTTTGATGACAGGAGATATTTCGTCTCGCCCTCGTTCATCGCAGATTGAAGAAATTGCACGATAGGGAGTAGCCTTATCGAACGGCTCTGAAAGGTTCTTCCCGATCCTGAAAGAGCTTTTGGTGTTGCTTAACGTCAGTTTACACAGCCGTATTAGTTTTGCAATATAAAGGCAGATCCTTTTCGTGCTGTCGAAAGCAGCTTTGAAATCGACGAAGAGGTAGTGTCTGTCGATTCTCCTTCCATAGGTCTTCTCCAAAATTTGGCGCATGGTGAATATTTTGTCGGTTGTTGATTTGTCAGGTCTAAAGCTACACTGATAAGGTCCAATCAGTTTGTTGACGATGGGCTTTAATCTTTCACACAATACGCTCGATAGGACCTTATACGCTATGTTGAGAAGGGTTATCTCACGGTAGTTGGCGCAGATTGTGAGATCTTCCTCCCGCCGCTTTGTTGTTCTTCACGCGGGTAATTGCTATTCGAACCTCCTCATGGTCGGGCAATGGAACGTCGGCTCCATCGTCATCGATTAGGCTCTTGAAATCTTCTGTAAGCCGCCGCATTTTTTCGTAGAATTTTCGAGCATTACCCCTGTCGGCCAGCTTATCGAGCTCTTCGTACTCACGCATTTTGGCCTCTTTCTTTTTCTGTCTGCAACTGCCTACGCTTCCCTCTTCAACTCTCGGTATATATCCCATCCCGCACATGTTGTGGTCGATCGTAACGTCGCGAGGTTAGCAGCCTGTTTTCTCTCCGCTGCGACACGGCACTCCTCGTCGTACCAGCTGTTCTTTTGTACTTTCCGAAAACCAATGGTTTCGGTTGCAGCTGTATGTAAGGAATTTGAAATGCCGTCCCACAGTTCCTTTATACCGAGTTGTTAACGAATGCTCTCAGAGAGCAGGAGTGCAATCCGAGTAGAAAATCGTTCGGCTGTCTGCTGTGATTGTAGCTTCTCGACGTCGAACCTTCCTTGTGTTTGTTGGCATGCGTTTTTTGCTGCACAGAGGTGGGTGCGAATCTTGGCTGCAACAAGATAAGTGGTCCGAGTTGATGTTAGGACCTCGGATCGTACGCACATCTAAAACACTGGAGACGGAAGACACGTCTATCACAACATGATCGATCTGGTTGGTGGTTTTTCAATCCGGAGACAGCCAGGTGGCTTGATGAGTTTTCTTATGCTGGAATCTAGTACTACAGATAACCATATTTCGGGCCCCGGCGAAGTCAATCAGCCTCAACCCATTTGGGGATGTTTCGTCGTGGAGGCTGAATTTACCGACCGTAGTGCCAAAGATACCTTCTTTGCCCACCCTGGCGTAAAAGTCGCCAAGCACGATTTTGACATCGTGGCGAGGGCAGCTCTCATAATCGCGCTCCAAGCACTCATAGAAGGCATCTTTGGTCACATCGCCCTTCTCTTCGGTCGGGGCGTGGGCGCGAATCAGCGATATGTTGAAGAACGTCGCTTTGATGCGGATTGTGGCTAGACGTTCATTCACCGGAGTGAATGATAGTACTCGGCGACGGAGTCTCTCTCCCACCACGAATCCAACACTAAACTAGCGCTCCTTTATATGGCCACTGTAGTAAATGTCACAAGGACCTACTCGTCTCTGTTCTTGTCCCGTCCATCGCATTTCTTGGACGTCGGTGATGTCAGCCTTTATTTTCGCGAGGACATCAACCAGCTGGGCAGCGGCACCTTCCCAATTAAGGGTCCGGACATTCCAGGTGCATGCCCTGATATCGTAGTCCTTATTTCGTTTGCCATGGTCGTCATCAAAAGAGGGTTTCTCTTCCGAGGCTTCTTGTTCCTTTTCATTGGGGGTGTATTTGGCGGGTCCCAAACCCAGTGCACAACCCTATGTAGGGGATGTTTCGCCTTCTCACTTTAGCTCGCCTTCGAACGGATGTTCTTAGGCTACTCAGAGGATACTTGGTCAAAGACCGGAAGTAGTGAGCTGCTTGAGCCATGTGTAAAAGAATCGTTTCTGGCCACTCCTAAGTGAATGGAGATCAGAGAACTTTCTTCCCTTGCGTGAACTTCTACACAGGACTCCAGCCTCCTATCTTCTTCCAACAATCTTAAAAATACAAAAATCGTTTTAACAGAAACGTACGAAACCTTTGGTCTTTTAACTCCTTAGGGACAATAATTAAATTTATAACAGGAATTCCAGACCACGATGACCTAATATAAATAAAGACCCGCCTAAGTGAAATAATAGAATATAATAACCAGCAAAGAGTTACAAATTCTTACTTTGAACGACTTATTTCAATGATTGATCCTTAATCAATTTCAAAAAGTTTAATCATATCAGAAACTTTAAAAGAACTCGTAACTTTATTCGAAACCATAAACTCAGTAAAAACAGGAAACTACTTGTCCAATCTTTAAATTTATATGATATGAAACAAATAATTAAACACGAGGAAATAGAAATTCCCGTTTTGAATGTAGTGGAATATTTACAATCAATGTCGCTAGAACTAAGGATACATATGTACATAATTATATACAAATACCCTTTATTAGAAAGTAAAATATATCAAGTAATGCCATTAAGCTATTTGCAGGGAAAATTTTTATTAGACGAGTATATCGCACAATCTAACATAAATAATTATATCAGAGTATCAATCTGTAAACAACTTTCAAGTAACTTTATAAATAAAATTAACAAAGAAAACAACTGTACATTAAAACTCTTAACAAAAGAAGAAGCAACTTGTTAAACTATAGGAGAAACAAATCCAAACATTAGAATCTTAGATTACGGTAATATAATAGTAGATGGAGAACACATAGTAAATAACGAAACAATCTTAGTAACAAACGTAATGTATTTCAACAACACGGTACACATAGACGGAAGGGATTCAACAGGATTAAATAAAACAAATCTCTCAACATGATTATTGAAGAAGTCATCAACTCAATTGAAGAAACGAAATTGACCAATATACAAAAATTTCACAAACTTCTTATTTTACATCAGACAACTCAAGAACTACATGAACTTCATGAATTCACAACCAACTTTACGCTGATAAAATGAGGACATTTTCTTAGAAGAGGGAGAGTTAACACCCGTACCAACATGACAGAGTACAGAGAGTAACAGCTAAAACCAGTTTCAACATAATCAATAACATAAGGGGGTATTCCAAGAATGATAGAATACAAGATTACGACACTAGTTTACAGTTAGTTTTTTTCGGTTTAGCTCTTGACAATTCTTACAAAAACAAATACATTGTGCAACAATTTCGTGACGTCACACTTATGCGTTGAGACGAACAAGCATAGAAATGCATACAAATTGTAAACAGAAAAGTAAACACTTTTTGAAACTCCCAAAATAATATTAATTCATTCGTATCTGCAGGAAAAATTTCAGTGGAATGTTTAGAATATTGTTGCGAGAAAATATGTATATAATTAGTTTTAGGCACATCCACAATAAATATGTAAAGTAGCATGTGTGGAAATTGTTCAAATGAAGAAAACCAGTGTAAGTGTACTGTTGCATTTATTTAAATTTCTAAGCATAAATATATTAATTTTTTAAAATGAAATGTGCAGTGGCTTGTTGTAATAATTATAATGCAATTAAAGGATCGAAAACGAGTTTTTTCAGTTTTCCGGCCGATTTAAAAGTTGCCAAAAAATTGGTGTTATTTTGCAAAAGAAATGATATATTTAATACTAAATTAATAATTTCACAATTCTTTTATCATAATTTCATACATCTGATACATCTGAACTTATAATATATGTATATTTTTATTTTTTTATTTTTTATTTTATAAAAGCTTACATAATAATACAATTATTATACAAACTTAAGAAAATACGCAGCACTAGCATCATGGGCTATCGGCCGACTGGTTATGTTATATGCGTCGAAGAAGGTCGCTGTCTTTCAAAAAGTTGTAGATTTTCGAAATGTTGTTGCTTGAGGGATCCATCAATAAAATTATTGGATCAGTATTATTGAAGTTTGACAGTCTATGAGTTTGAAGTGCTGGACAATGTTGCAGAAGATGCAATAGATTTAAATCTGAATCACAAAATGGGCATTGGTTGATCTCGAGTGCCATTTAGTATGTGAGCGTGTGTGATAATGGAGTGGCCAATGCGAAGTCTGATATATGGAATGATATAATTAGATGAAAGCGATGACGGAAAGGATGGTTTGATACGATTTGAATTTATTCTAGAGTAGTGGTGTCTGTAATTCATCCAATCAAGCGCCAATTTAGTGGATCTTTGTTGAATAATAAGCCGTTTTATATCACTCTTAACAAACAAGGCAGATGTAGTTGTTGGAGTGATGCACACCTCCTTAGCCACCGAGTCCGCAAAAGTATTTCCAATGATTCCAGAGTGACCGGGTATCCACATTATTTTTAGTCTATGTGCTAACGAAAACAACAGCGATCTAATGCCAATAATGACGTCATTGTAGTTACTGCGGTTTTTTAAAGCTTGAAAACACGATAGACTATCTGTACAGATGATGAATTTACCAAGGTTTTGTTGGGCATACTGGACAGCTTTGAGAATACCCGTAGCTTCAGCGGTAAAAATTGAACAAAATGGAAATAATAAACCATACGATATTCTTTGTTGGTTATCATCAACTACAGCAAAAGATGTATGCGACGATTTGGAGCCATCAGTATATATAAACTGCCAACCAAAAGATTTGAAGTGCGCAGATAATTCCAAAAATCGAGATTTATACACAGTGCTTGGAGTGATGGATTTGCGAAGAAAAGTAAGATCACTAATGAAAGAAGATTCATTTACTTTCCACGGTGGAATATATTTACTGCAAGGCAGCAATATTTTAAGCGGCAACTCATTGGTTTTAGCAAACAAAGCACTTTTAAAAATAGAAGACGGTATTTTAGGAGACCTCTTTCTGCAAAGTGATGATTGAAAGTCCTTTTTTATAGTAAAGTTCGTGCTGAGTATGAGTTTTGAATAAAAGCTTATTTAAGCTATCTTCCACTGCATCTTTTAGAGAAGGTAGGCCAGCTTCCGTCAGTATGTTTTTAATTGGCGATGTTGGAAACACTCGAAGAGAACAACGAACTGAAGAATGATAGGGCGCAGCAAGCATCTTTAGATGATTCTTAGAATGATGTCCATAAATTTCCAAGCCATAATTAATTACAGATGAGATGAGGGCTTTAGTGACGTTGACCAGTAAAGCCGAGCCGATGAGTGAGCGCTTACATGAGAGGTATTTAATAATATTTAAATTAACAAAAGTCTTTTTCTTATATACTGACAATGTTTCTTAAATGTATACTTAGAGTCTAATACAATACCAAGGAACTTAATACTATCTGTACACAAAATGTTTGTATTATCAAATGTGAGCGTTGGGATAGTACATTGATGTTTTTACAAATATGAAAAAGTTTCGATTTAGGAAAAGATATTGATGTGCCTGAAGTAGAGGACCAACGAGAAAGACGCAATAAAATTTCAGAGAAAGTAATTGTTACTGAAGTCAAATTTGAAGTTTTTGAGAATAAAATTAAATCATCAGCATAAATCTGATGCCGGATAGTAACAAAATCTGATAGAATGGTACTGATTTCATCAAATGCAATAGTAAATAGGATCACCGAGAGCGGTGACCCTTGTGGGGTACCATTATCTAATGGTAGAACAGAGGATGAAACATTGGATATGATAACACTTAATTTACGGTTGGATAGGAAAGATTTGACAAAAGTTAAAAATACGAGAACCCACTCTCCACCTACTAAGCTGTCTTAACACTACATGAATCCCAATCCTGTCAAATGCTTTTAGGAAATCTAAAGAAAGAATAGAAACATGATTTTTGTGGGACAGAGTATCAGAGATAAAGTGATCAAGGTGCAGGAGAGCATCCAACGTACCCTGCCCCCTCTTGAACGCAACTTGGTTGTGCGAAATGAGATTATTAGATTGAGCATACCAGGCGAGTCTAGTAGCAATAATCTTTTCAATCAATTTACCAAGGCAAGGAAGAAGGGAAATGGGACGATAACTGCTGACCACACCAGGAGGTTTACCAGGTTTTAAAATAGGAATAATCGCGCTAGTCTTCCAGAGGACAGGGTGAGTTGCCACTGAGAAAAATACTATTGTAAAGTTTGACTAGACGGGATATAAGGAATGGAGGAAGGTGCTTGATGATAAGGTAAGAGATTTTATCAATGCCAGGAGTTTTGCCCTTGACTGACGAGAGGGCTAAGTTAAAATCAAGTTCAGATATATCGGCATCTAAATATTCAGCTGATTGAGATAAGGTGGAAGGAGGAAGGTAAGGAGAGCAAAAGAGAAGAAAGTTTACTAGAGGAAAAATCAGAAGAGAAATTGGAGTCCAAAGAAATATTGGAAAAGTGGGTGGCAAACTCTAAGGCTATATCTTTGGGATATAGTAGAGTGCCCCGAGGAGTATTTAAATAAGTGATAGGAGAAGAAGGTGATAAACCAGCCAGTCTTTTCATATCAGTCCAGATTTTTCTAGAATCCGAAGAAGACGTGATATTATTCGTAAATTCTTGGAAACAATGAACCTTAGCAGCCTTAGCTTTATGGCGAAAAAGTGCATTGGATTTTTTGTAAGCTATTAAGTTTGCACTAGAACGTGATGCCATGCGATCTGTTTCAGATTTCTTAGTGCAGAAAGCTCATTATTCCACCAAAGAGGAGCAAGCTTGACTGGTTTAGAAGAAGAAAGGGGAAAAGAATAGTTAGAAGCAGAACGTATAATTTTTTGGATTCTAGAAGCTTCTTGATTTATATTGGAAGAAAAGGGGAAATAACGTGAATGCGAAAAACAGGCTTCTTCAAACCTATCCCAATCAGCCGAATCAGTTTTAAACCGAATCCTGGGCTTAAAAAATGAATGAGGGCGAGAAGTAGATATTTTGGAAAGGATGGGAAAATGATCACTGCCATGGAGATCATCAATACAGCACCAAGATATTTTTGAGGAGAGGGAGGCAGAACATATGGAAAGATCAATATTAGTGAAGGTAGAGTGAGTGGAAAAATGGGTGGGGAACCATCATTTAAAACAATGCAGTTGGATCTTAGTAAGGCATCCTCAATGCTACGTCCCTTGGAGTTAGCCGAAGCAGAGCCCCAAAGGGGACTCCAAGCATTGAAGTCACCACACAAGATAAAAGGATTTGAACCGGAAGGAATAAGATTTAAAAATTCAGTAGTAGAAAATGATTGATCAGGAGGGGAATAAGCACAGATGATTGAAATTTTATAGGGGGCGAGGATCTCAATAGCTACAGAAGAAAAAATTGAAAGGGGTATGGGAAGTAATACGTGAGGTAGATTTCTTTTAACTAGGATGGCAACTCCCTGCTTGTTGGTGGTGTTATGTGGGAGATTAATAAAATATCCCACATAAGCCTAGGGGTAAAAGCTGAGGCATTATAAGATAGGTGAGTTTCATTCAACAGGATAATAGATGGATTGTACGATCCCATAAGTAACTCTAAGTTAATATAATTATTAACATAACCGTTAATGTTCCATTGAAGAAGTGTAATCATATCATATGTAAACTTATAAAAGAAAAAAGTTAAGCTACGAATATTTTATTTAAACTAAATGTCTTCATTGTAAGAAGGAAAATTGGGTAATGCAAGAGGATCTTGCGAGCAGGAGAGGGTGGGGGGAGGGTGTGATAGGACAGGAGGAAAGGATATTGAGAGGAGAGTCAGAGATGGATAAAGGGGAAAAAGAGGGGAAGGAGAAGTGACAGAAGAGGAGGTAGGATGGGTTGGAAGGGATTGTTTAGATGAATTGATGTCTGTAGTTGTTGTTAGATTAGTTTTGGTAGGATTGTTGGATTTGTTATTAGGTGTTGTTTCATTATTGATTTGATTAGTATTGTTAGAAATTTTAGCTATAGAGGCAAAAGAGTTTGCATTAGAAGTTGTATGAGAAAATTGAATTTTATACTTGGTAACAGCTTCACGCATACTACATTTATAAATAGTTTTAATTTTTAATATTTCTTTGTATTGTTGATATTTAGGGCAAGTATTAGATGATGCCGGGTGGTCGCCCGAGCAATTTGCACACATTATTCTCTTACATTCAGTAGGTGGGGTATGATCGGAAGGGAGGTTGCATGAGACACAAGAAGGTGAATTACGGCAGTATTTTTGCTGTGTGGCCAATTAATTGACATTGCTTACAACGCATAGGATTAGGTAATACGGACGGACAGTGAGGTTCCTCCAGGCAACATCAATTCTTTCAGGAAGTTTGTATTTATCAAAGTTAATAAAACTACACCCGTAGGATTACGGGAGCCGTCAGCAATTCGTGAAAACTTATGTACAGCAGAAACACCCTGCTCCTTAAGACCATCAACAATATCTTCTTCTGATAAGTTATTCAGGAATGGGGCGTATATGGTGCCTTTAACCGTATTCAAAGTATTATGAAGCTTGACATTGATATGACCTCCGCCAGGTAAAATTTTTGCAGAAAGAAATTTGCTAGCTGTTTTGTTGTTATTTACAAAGAGCAGTAGGCTACCATCACGTAGCTCAGTAACTTTACTTACTTCCTTACTGATTGCTTGAATACCTTTATACGTAGCGAAGCATGATAACGAATTAAGTGGCTTGTTGTCGTCCAGCGATGACATGACCAAAAATTTTGGATCATCCGTGTTTGAGACTGGTAATTCTGGAAATTGGTCTAACGGGATCGGATTTGGTTTTTTTCTTTTCTTTTTCATTATTGGAGATAATAGGGAAAACCTATTATCCCCTAATTTGGTGGCCCCAGGGGCCATAGTAAACGCGAATTTTAGTTTAACAAATTAAGAAATTAAGTGATTGAAAAGATATAAAACGATAAAAAATTAATTCACTAACAAAGCACGAGCGTAATATAAACGCAGAACAAACCGTTATACCGTTTTAACAAACTCAATAAGCACAGAGCGAAAAGCAACCGGTTACGATGACAGTTCGACGGTGAATGAATATATGTATATATTTATATATTTATATATGTATATATTTATATACAACACAAGAAACGTCTTCTCCATTTGAATCACAACTTAATAGACAATTTTATTATCAAAAGGCCGATATATTTCTTTAGAAATGATTCAAATCTTTTCACTCAACAATATTCAATCGCTTCACTAAAACTTTTTATTAAAATCGAAAGAATTAATAATATTTTGCGAATTTACAAAAGTGTTTACTTTTCTGTTTACAATTTGCAAGCCATTTGACAGTTTTTCACTCTTCTTCTTCTCAACACGTAACTATGACGTTTCATAATGGCGGTTGTCGTAATCTTGTATTCTATCATTCTTGGGGTATTCTCATATAATCACTTCGAAAAATCGATTTTTATTTTTTTATTTTGACAGTAAACCATAGTAACTTATCATAGTATTTGATAAGTTACAGCTCAAGTGGTGAACACATAAAGCGCGACAGACTGCAGCAGCACGACTGAAAACGTCGTTGTTCATCTTACTACATGTACATTTTGAGAATCAACAACAACACAATGGCCGGCATGTACACAAAACAACGCAGTTGTCCATTTTGTATGTACACAATTTCGTTGTGGCCATACTAATTCCTTTCACTTCAATGAAATTTTAATATTTTGTTCAAAATGAATTTTTTTATGCAAAAAATAAGTAAATAGGTAAATATTTTTGCTTTAAATTATTAATTTTTATTACAAATGATATAATAGAGCTACCACTTGTATAAACTAACAATAATAATGAAGAAAAATTTCCTGCATTATTGTGAGAAAAGCGTGGAATGCTCGATATATGAAAATTATGTCACCAAGCACCCCACGCTTTTCTCACAGCAATGCAGACAATTTTCCTTCATTATTATTGTTAGTTTATACAAAGAATTATTTTTCACTTTTTAATTTGATATGTTTTAAAAGCGTGTTTTTTAGTTTTTTTAAACTATATTTATTTTTAATTTTTTAGTTTGAAGTGAGAAACTCCAAATTTGTTAATATATGAACTATGACATGTAGTACGGGTTAAGTAAATCGATAATAAGGCAGCATTTAATATCTACTAGTAACCTTTCATTGACTAATTGTTATATTATTTGCGACCAAGTTCTATTGACGACTTTACGAATTATTACTTCTTAATCGAATCATTTCTTCCAAAGCTTCACTGTTACGTGGGGTTTTACCTGTCAACTTTGAACAGTCTAGTTCTTCAATTCGAATACCGTCCAAAGATCTACAACGACTAAATGCTACATAAGCTTGTCCAGCAGCAAACAGTCGAGAGCTCAGATAAAGTACTGCATGATCTACTGTATAACCAGAGAACGTATATTTATAAATTTATACATTTATGACATTTATAAATATACGTTCCCTGGTACAACCTTGAATCTTATGAACGGTCGATGCCCAACTCAGTATGCTATTAAAATGTCACCAAAACTAGTTTTATATAGATGTTGCATACTTTTAAGCGCATCTTTTTGGTGAGCTGCTCAAACTTACTTTCGCCTTCCTACAGTGCCGCTCAAATACACTAGGTTTCAGTACCACTTAAAAAAGTTATAAACATACACACATACATACATACATACATACATACATACATACATACATACAAGTGAAGCTAATAAAAGCGTATTAAAAATACGTGTCACGTTGTTTGTACGCGATGGACATCTAAATTACTGAACCGATTTTAGTAAAACTTAGCACACTGGGTGCAGTTCAAACCAACTTATAAGATGGGGTAGTAAAAACAATTCATAAATAAATAATATAGTGAAAGCTGTATTAAATGGACGCTCCAGCAACCGGACATCTCCATTAACCATGCACATTGTTGATGTTTAGTAAGTACAATCTATTAAGCGAACAACTCAATTAACTGGCAGAAAGACTGGTAACCAGACATTGAGAAAGCAGCCTTAAATTCTTTATTTTTTCCAATGAAATTTATTTGCATATTCAAAATTAAATCTCAAGTACAATCTCTTGGATTCTTATACTGACAAAAAAGTTTTCGCCTTTACTCGTAAATAAAATTTTCATTGCACTGAATAGCTTATTACTTGAATAAAAGTGTAAAATGTGTACCCCAGCAACGCGTGGCCGGATCCCCTAGTAGTATATAAGTTAACACCAGAAATGTTACAAACAAACCAATAACTGCCGACGTCAACTATCCCCAATAGGAAATATTCCAGACGTTTAGTCAGCAGAAACAAACAAGTGGGAACAACATCCGCCATGCGCCGCAAGTCAGCAGAAACAAACAATTGGGAAGAACATCCGCTATGCGCCGTGTAAGCGAACGTTAAACAAAAGTGCTAACGCAAGTAGATTTAGGCAATATTAAGAATATGTTTAATTGTAAATTAAATTTAGTTGTTATTTGGATTTTAAACAATAAAGGTCAATTTGACCACAAAAATATTTTTTACGACTTTGTAACTAATAAGTCGTTAATTGGCGCCCGAGCCTAAAAGCAGCTGAATTTAAATTCCTTACCCGCGCTTGAGGAAGGAAGGTGAGCCACTTGGAGCAAGACGGTGATCCAGAAGGAAAAAAGGACCAAATCATCATTGCCAGCCGCCATGAAGCTGATCATAATGTAAGAAATAGGTTAAGATTGTGAAAAATTGTAGAAACCAAAATAAGTTAAAAGAATTCAAAAGTTTAAAAGAGTGAATATATGTTTTATGTATTTCATTTAATATCCTTCAAAACAAAAAATTGTTTTAAAATTGTGAAAAGTTTTTAAAAAGAATCAAGTGAATTGTTATACAAAAAGGAAATATATTTTTCTCTTCCTCTCCACGAAATTAGTAAAAATTAAGTTTATATTAAGCAAATTTAAAAATAATACAAAATCGTTCATAATATAAACAAATCAAATAAAAATAAGGCTTGTACAGCCTATAAAAAAATATTTTAAATATAAAAATAACATTAATTATCTCTGCGATTCCGTAGCCAACTCAGGAGTTGACCGACCCTCTAGAGTATAAATCAAATAATACAAGGCTTGTAATAAATCCAAATAAAATAAGGCTTGTACTGCCTATAAAAAATATTTTTAAATATAAAATAACATTAATTATCTCTGCGATTCCGTAGCCAACCTCAGGAGTTGACCGGACCCTCTAGAGTATAAATAACCCGTTCCTAGAAAGGATAACATAAATTTTCTGTAAAACAAAATAAATAACATAATCATAAAGGACCTCTCCAAAAATGGCTAACCCAAACAACCTGATTAGGCCATCATTGCTAGGGAATGCTGCTCCCACTGCTACAGCAGGACCTTTCGGCTCCGGCTAACCAAATTTTCGCCAGAATTGGCAAACATAATTAAAACTATGGTAGCCCAAGCCCTAGAAACGAATGGACCCAACTTAGTTCAAAGTGTCCTTAATAACGCAACAAATCCCATAGTAACCGATCAGACAATAGACGTACAATTTCAGAATAACATGAGCGAGATGGATAAAATACCAGATGTAGTACGCTCATTACGAGAATTTTCAGGAAACTCTTCAGAGTTTCTAGCTCCTGGAAAAAAAGCGGTAGAACGCATTTTGAGGATATACGAACCCTCAAAAGGCACTCATGATATTTCGGTATTTTAAATGTAATACGAAACAAAATAATCGGAAAGGCAGATATTGCACTAGAGTCCTATAACACACCATTGGACTGGACAGCAATCTCTCGCTGTTTAACTACTCATTACGCCGACAAACGGGACATAGGTACGCTAGAATACCAAATGACTTGCCTCATACAAGGTAGACTGACAGTGAACGCATTCTACCAAAAGGTATACGCACATTTATCACTCATATTAAACAAAATATGCTGCATGGAAGTTGGAGAAGAAGCAGTACAGTTGTTGACAGAAAATTATCGTTCAAAGGCCTTCGATACTTTTGTCAGAGGACTTTCAGGCGATCTACCTAGGCTTCTCGGTATTAAAGAACCAAAGAGCTTACCTGAAGCCCTACACCTATGCCTAAAGCTCGAAAACCAGAATTTTAGAGCCTACCACGCAAATAATCAATTTTTTAACGCGCCGTCAACATCTTGACAACAGGGCTTTACCCAACAAAATTCACGACAACATTTTACCCAACCAAGATACTCCCAACCACAAAACCAACAAGTTTCACAGACAAAATTCCATCCTGAACTAGCTTATCTACCGCAACCTTTGACAAATCCTAACCCATACAACTATCAACGCGCACAACAAAATTATTACCCACCTAATATTCAGAATTCTATAAACCAGAACCCAAATCAATTTAACCAGCAATATAACCAACAAACCCATACTCCACCAAGACCTCCTAAACCACCTCAACCCATGACGTAGACGTGAGCCTGCGGACAAACGCGATTAATTATGCAAACAGGCGAAACCCTAAAATTATTGGTAAGCGACCTGTAAGTGCATCCAATAAAAATGAAATTCAAGCAAAAGTGCAAAGAAACTTTCACTTGAATTCAACCCCAGATCCACATAATGAACAGAATTACCAAGATAATCAGTACAATTACGACTATCAGGACAACGAATATAATCACGACTATAACTCAACCCAGGACGATGGAAATGAACACTCTTTAGACCTGACAGACGTACATTTTTTAGATTAAACAGCTCTTCGTTGCCATATTTCAGATGCAAAACGAAGAGCGGACAAATCTTAAAAATATTGGTTGATACTGGTTCCAACAAGAACTATATTCAATCAAGTTTAGTAAAAAATCCCAAAGAAAATGATAACGCTTTTTATGCAAATTCCGTAGGTGGTAAAATAAAAATTACGCACCACGCACTTCTAAATCTTTTCAATATCAAAGAATGCAATTTAAAATTTTTCCTACTACCAACTCTCACCACTTTTCATGCCCAAGTTAGGATAATAGAAAAGCAATAGAAGATATCAGGGAACCATTGCGACAAATACTTTTCGCTTTCGGTGTACCCAAAACAATAGTCATAGACAACGAAAAATCTCTAAATTCATCTTCAATACAATTTATGGTCGAAGATCAACTTGGTATTAGAATTTTTAAAACACCCCCTTACGCGAGCAAAGTTAACGGACAGGTAGAAAGATTTCATTCTACCCTATCTGAAATTATGCGTTGTCTTCAAACTGAATGATACCCATCGCTCTCTTTCAGAACTCCTTGACCGTTGCACATACATGAGTATAACTACTCCATACACTCTGCTACAGGGAAACGACCAATAGAAACATTTTTTGGTAGACGCATTTCAATAGACCCAGAGCAATACGAGAAAGCAAGACAAGAAAATATCATAACTCTTCAGAAAAGACAAGCAAAAGATTTAGAATTTCACAATAAAACACGAAAGCCAACGAAAACCTACTCCCCTGGGGAAATAATATATGTTAGAATAAACAAACGATTAGGATCCAAGCTCACAGCTAGATATAAAAAAGAAGTTGTGAAAGAGGATAAATCCAGTGTAGTAATCACGGAGAAAGGACGAACGGTACACAAAAGCAACATTAAAACCTAGTTATATTACCCCTTCTTTTTTTCCTTTTTTTCCTCTTACAGATTTTTCGTAAACCTGGTGTACGCAGACTTCCAAATAATAGACTACACCAACTCGCAATTAGCAACATTTAACACAGGACTAACCAAAATTCAAACAGGAACGTACAGATTAATACATAAAGTCGACCTGGATGCATGCCAGAAAACATTGAATGAAATAAGCAGCATCATTAAGATAAAGATCACTGAAGAAAATCCCCTCCTTCCTATTCTCATTAACGAACTAAACTTGACACAGACTTATTTAAACAGACTTAAACCAAGGAGATTTAAAAAATCTATAGATGCACTAGGGACAGTCTGGAAATGGATCGCTGGAAATCCCGACCACGACGACCTAGCAATTCTAGAAAATCAACTTAACAATATAATAGAAAATAACAATAAACAAGTAATAATTAACAAAGTAATTTTTGACAGAATTAACAATATCACCACAATATCAAATAAAATAATAAAATCTTTACAAACGAACGAAGAAATACAACACCATTTGGCTCTTGAAATAAAATATAAATTAAAAATTATTAAAGAGGAAATAATTAATATAGATTACGCAATGCATTGGGCAAAGGCCGGCATCGTAAATTCATATATTTTGTCAAATGATGAACATAGATTAATAAAATCTGTATTTGAAAATAATAATTTTCTTCTTCTTCTTAATTGGCGTAGAAACCGCTTAAGCGATTATAGTCGAGTTAACAACATCGCGCCAGTCGTTTCTTCTTTTCGCTACGTGGCGCCAATTGGATATTCCAAGCGAAGCCAGGTCCTTCTCCACTTGGTCCTTCCAACGGAGTGGAGGTCTTCCTCTTCCTCTGCTTCCCCCGGCGGGTACTGCGTCGAATATTTTCAGAGCTGGATTGTTTTCGTCCATCCGGACAACATGACCTAGCCAGCGTAGCCGCTGTCTTTTAATTCGCTGAAATATGTCGATGTCGTAGTATATCTCGTACAGCTCATCGTTCCATCGAATGCGGTATTCGCCGTGGCTAACGCGCAAAGGACCATAAATCTTTCGCAGAACTTTTCTCTCGAAAACTCGCAACATCGACTCATCCGTTGTTGACATCGTCCAAGACTCTGCACCATACAGCAGGACGGGAATTATGAGTGACTTATAGAGTTTGGTTTTTGTTTGTCGAGAGAGGACTTTGCTTCTCAACTGCCTACTCAGTCCGAAGTAGCACCTGTTGGCAAGAGTTATCCTGCGTTGGATTTCTAGGCTGACATTGTTGGTGGTGTTTACGCTGGTTCCAAGATAGACGAAATTATCTACGACTTCAAAGTTATGACTGTCAACAGTGACGTGAGAGCCAAGTCGCGAATGCGACGACTGTTTGTTTGATGACAGGAGATATTTCGTCTTGCCCTTGTTCACTGCCAGACCCATATTCTGTGCTTCCTTCTCCAGCCTGGAGAAAGCAGAACTAACGGCGCGGGTGTTGAGGCCGATGATATCAATATCATCAGCATACGCCAACAGCTGTACACTCTTATAGAAGATGGTACCTTCTCTATTTAGTTCTGCGGCTCGAACTATTTTCTTCAAAAGCAGGTTGAAAAAGTCGCACGATAGGGAATCGCCTTGTCTGAAACCTCGTTTGGTATCGAACGGCTCGGAGAGGTCCTTCCCGATCCTGACGGAGCTTTTGGTGTTACTCAACGTCAGTTTACACAGCCGTATTAGTTTTGCGGGGATACCAAATTCAGACATCGCGGCATAAAGGCAGCTCCTTTTCGTGCTGTCGAAAGCAGCTTTTAAATCGACGAAGAGGTGGTGTGTGTCGATTCTCCTTTCACGGGTCTTTTCCAAGATTTGGCGCATGATGAATACCTGGTCGGTTGTTGATTTGCCAGGTCTAAAGCCACACTGATAAGGTCCAATCAGTTTGTTGACGGTGGGCTTTAATCTTTCACACAATACGCTCGATAGAACCTTATATGCGATGTTGAGGAGGCTAATCCCACGGTAGTTGGCGCAGATTGTGGGGTCTCCTTTTTTATGGATTGGGCATAGCACACTTAAATTCCAATCGTTGGGCATGCTTTCGTCCGACCATATTTTACAAAGAAGCTGATGAATGCACCTTATCAGTTCTTCGCCGCCGTGTTTGAATAGCTCGGCCGGCAATCTGTCGGCCCCTGCCACTTTGTTGTTCTTCAGGCGGGCAATTGCTATTCGAACTTCTTCATGGTCGGGTAATGGAACGTCTGCTCCATCGTCATCGATTGGGGAATCGGGTTCTCCTTCTCCTGGTGTTGTGTGTTCACTGCCATTCAGCAGGCTGGAGAAGTGTTCCCTCCATAATTTAAGTATGCTCTGGGCATCAGTGACTAGATCACCTTTGGGGGTTCTACAGGAATACGCTCCGGTCTTGAAACCTTCCGTAAGCCGCCGCATTTTTTCGTAGAATTTTCGAGCATTACCCCTGTCGGCCAGCTTATCAAGCTCTTCGTACTCACGCATTTCAGCCTCTTTCTTCTTCTGTCTACAAATGCGTCTCGCTTCCCTCTTCAACTCTCGGTATCTATCCCATCCCGCACGTGTAGTGGTCGATCGTAACGTTGCGAGGTAGGCAGCCGGTTTTCTCTCCGCTGCGACACGGCACTCCTCGTCGTACCAGCTGTTCTTTTGCACTTTCCGAAAACCAATGGTTTCGGTTGCAGCTGTACGTAAGGAGTTTGAAATGCCGTCCCACAGTTCCCTTATACCGAGTTGTTGACGAGTGCTCTCAGAGAGCAGGAGTGCAAGCCGAGTAGAAAATCGTTCGGCTGTCTGTTGTTGGTGGCGCGCGTTTTTTGCTGCACAGAGGCGGGTGCGAATCTTAGCTGCAACAGGATAGTGGTCCGGGTCGATGTTAGGACCTCGGAGCGCACGCACATCTAAAACACTGGAGACGTGTCTTCCGTCTATCACAACATGATCGATCTGGTTGGTAGTTTTTCGATCCGGAGACAGCCAGGTAGCTTGATGAATCTTCTTATGCGGGAATCTAGTACTACAGATAACCATATTTCGGGCCCCGGCGAAGTCAATCAGCCTCAGCCCATTAGGGGATGTTTCGTCGAAGAGGCCGAATTTACCGACCGTAGTGCCAAAGACACCTTCTTTGCCCACCCTGGCGTTAAAGTCGCCAAGCACGATTTTGACATCGTGGCGGGGGCAGCCTTCATAAGTGCGCTCCAAGCACTCATAAAAGGCATCTTTGGTCACATCGTCCTTCTCTTCCGTCGGGGCGTGGGCGCAAATCAGCGATATGTTGAAGAACCTCGCTTTGATGCGGATTGTGGCTAGACGTTCATTCACCGCAATGAATGATAGTACTCGGCGACGGAATCTCTCTCCCACCACGATAATAATTTTACATTAAATAATATGGAAGACTCACTAGAGCTAGCGAATATAAAAGTCGCCTCAAACAATACAATGTTACTTTATATAGTCGGAATACCCGTAACAAATGAGGATATTTGCGACTCAATTTTGATAAAACCAATAAAAATAAGGAAAAATATTAATAAAATCCCCTATGAGGATATAGTTACTTGTAATGACAAAGTTTTTGGCGTTAAGAATAAATGTAAGGAACATAATAATATAAGAATTTGTAGCCGTAGGAATTTAATAGATATTAGTAACACTACTTGCGTCCCTCGACTACTTCGAAGCGAACCAGCGGAATGCACTATAATAAACAATCAGCACATCCCATCAGTAGAGAATATCTCACCTGGCATCATACTACTAAATCAGTACAATGGCACAATAGAGATCGACAACCAAAAGATAAATCTTACTGGATCGTACGCAGTACAATATCACAATTCTACAGTTAGCATTGACGAACAAAAATATACCTTTAGCGAAACGTTAAGCACCAAACCACTACCCGCAATTCTGCAAACCAAATCTCCCTTCAAATAGGGAAGAAGAAAATCCTAAGTTTGGAAATGCTGAAAGAACTCCACATGAACAACACCAAACACCTAAAAGCACTACATATAACCCACAGAGCAGCTTTAATCACGAATTTATCTCTTTCAATCATCAGTCTGATATTCGTAGCGGTAATAGTCATCGCATTAGTTCTAAGGGAACTTTTCAAAAGCAAACTGGTAGAACGGTCAAGTTATAACATAAACGTAAACGTGAATGACCCTAAAGAGTTCACAACATCCGAAACACCACAGTTAACAGAGTCAATAACGCTAGTAAACCAAATGCAGTAACCCAGTAGAACAAACGGGGACGTTTGTTTTTAGGGGTGGAGGAGTTAACACCAGAAATGTTACAAACAAACCAATAACTGCCGACGTCAACTATCCCCAATAGGAAATATTCCAGACGTTTAGTCAGCAGAAACAAACAAGTGGGAACAACATCCGCCATGCGCCGCAAGTCAGCAGAAACAAACAATTGGGAAGAACATCCGCTATGCGCCGTATAAGCGAACGTTAAACAAAAGTGCTAACGCAAGTAGATTTAGGCAATATTAAGAATATGTTTAATTGTAAATTAAGTTTAGTTGTTATTTGGATTTTAAACAATAAAGGTCAATTTGACCACAAAAAATATTTTTTTACGACTTTGTAACTAATAAGTCGTTAATTTATATAACTATATATCCATTTCGCTTAGTTTTAGGTGAAACATACAACCGTTAGGTGAAAAAACTATTATGCTCTGTAGCAACAGGTTGCAAGAGTATAAAAAGAGGTGAGTAGTTTAAGTTTCGAAAGTTTTTATTTTATAGATATTAATTCAATGATTATTTTGAGCAGATATGACCGAAAAAACAAAATGGTCGAAAGATGGAATCAATGGAATGTATTATATTACGTGAAATCTTCGATGTACCTGAATCGAAATGATAAAGCTCAGGCTTTCAATAAAATATGCCAAGTTTTTAGTTATAAAAGAAATGGAAAACCTTGAAGTCCCAATATTTAAGAGGGCGCACTTTTAAAAAGCTGGATCTGGCTTGAATGAAATTTTTACTTCAAAATTATGTTGTTTCGCAATATTTAAGAGGAATTCACGAGTTGTGCACTTTTAAAAAAGCGGATCTGGCTTGAATGACATTTTTACTTCAAAACTATGGTGTTTCTTCCATTTAAAACTTCTGATGTCACACAATCAAGTAAGGAGCGGAGAATCAAATTACGAGGTAATAATAATTTTATTAAATTTTTTTTCATAATTTTTGTATTAATATAAAATCTTTTTTTATTCAGGATCGTGATTCGTTGAATTTTATTCCGGAATTCGATTCAGTATTAAGTCAATCAAATGAAACAACAAGTATCCAAACGACTTCAGCATAAGTTTTTTATATAGTAAGGGCCGAATTCACAGTGATTAGTTAACCAATACCAACGGCTTAACCCACTGCTTTTCATTAACAATGCTTAGTTAGCTATTAGTTAAACCCCCAATCTCTGCTGTCTAACTACTGGTCAAATAAACGCTGATGTTGTAAAAGTACAATTGACGATTGCTTTCACTGATACTTTGTTGAAATGGCTTGCGAATATGATATTGAGTCTGATATTGGTAGTGATGTGGACATCGAGGACATTCGGAATATAAGTATAGATCGTCTCCAAAAAAAGATGAGTAATCGTCCAAACTTTTTCAAAATGTATGATCCCGTAGAGTTTCAGAATCTGTTCCGTCTGAGCAAAAAGTGGCGTGGCAAGTTGTAGAGTATATACGACCAGGAATTCAAACCAAAACAGTTTGGTTAAATCTATATATATATATATATATATATATATGTATATAAAATTGTCCGAAGCGAAATAATTCCATAACTCGAGAGTAGCCGAACCGATTTTAATGATTTGTACATTGATGGAAATATAGTTTCTCAGTACGGGTTTAAAAAAAAAACAAAAAGATTAAAAGATCATAATTTCAAAATGTCTTATTTTGACCACTCGGCGAGTTACGACATCTTTTTTCGATGTTTTCAAATTTTTTTTATTTATCTATTTTGGCAACAACCAGAAAAGAATCAATTTTGAATGTAACATATTGAACTGTTAGATAGACACTCAAACTAACGCCATTTGTTATCGATCGATGCCAATTTTGTTCACGTTGACTAAAAAACTGTTTACGTCCATTGTACATGGACTTGACGTTTCGTCAAAATGAAGATAACTATCTGTTACGATTTCGTCGATTGCTTCAACAATTCTGCATGAATCTTACCGGCAACGTACTATATGTTGGCAGTCAATGCCACATGCACGAGTACGCTCAAGATGCGATGGCGTTTGTTCGACAGTACGGTCGTCCAGATTTATTTGTCACCTTCACTTGCAACTCAAGATGGGTTGATATTCAGCGCAATTTAATTCTCGGCCAAACATCGAGTGATCGACATGATATCACCGCACGTGTCTTCAGACAGAAGCTGAAAATTCTAATGGATTTCATTATTAAATAACGTGTATTTTGTATGTTCGATGCTGGATGTATTCTGTTGAATGGCAGAAGATAAGTCTGCCGCACGCGTATATTTTACTTTGATTCGTTGAAAAGATTCGACCAGACAAAATCGATGCTGTCATTTGCGCAGAGATATCGTATTCAGAAATTAATCAAGAATTGTATGATATAGTCATCAATAATATGATTCACGGACAGTGTGGCAACAATAACATGGATTCAACCTGCATGGCTAACGGCAAGTATTCTAAACGCTACCCACGTCCTCTCACTGCGGAAACTATTTCCGGCAACGACGGATATCCACTTTATCATCTGATAATAATGGCAGAACAGTTACATTGAGAGTGAAACAAAATGATGTTGTGGTCGATGTGAGAGTGATCCATTCGCACGAACATTGCTCTACTCTCAGATGTCGCGTTATTACTCTTGGCGAAAGCAAGGCAAGCGAATTTCGGATTATCCAGATGCATTCTAAGCAGATGCCATCGGTCGTACAGTGCATCCATGTAAAAAAGCTGAATATTTATAATTGCGATTTGTGTTGGTGAATGTTCGTGGGCCAAGTTCATTCGAGTCACTTCGAACCGTCGTTGGATTACTCTGTCCTACATATCATGATGTCTGTCAACGTTTGCAATTGCTGGAGAATGATACACTTTGGGTATGACTCTTGCTAATGCAATTATGTGCGCACCTGCAAATCAAATACGTTCATTGTTTGCAATCATAATTTCAACGTGTAATCCATCAAAGATTTGTGGGATAAATACAAGGACAACATGTCAGAGGATTTTTTGCATCGAGTTCGTTCTGCAACCGGAGGTTTCAATTTGGGAATGATTGATAAGATTCATAATGAATCGTTGATTGCGATTGAGGATATATGTTTGCTTATTAGCAGCAATGTGTTGTGTACTTTAGGAATACCAGCGTCTAATCGTTCAAATCCACGATGCTTTCAATTAAGAACTAGAACGAGAACGTGAATATGATGGAGACGCATTGAGTTTCTGATAATGTTCCATTGTTAAATTCTTAGCAGGAAATCGTGTCTGAAGCATTGCTGAAGGCGATTGATGACGGAAATGGGGGAGTATTTTTTATCGATGGTCCCGGTGGTACTGGGAAAACATTTATCATTTTTTTGCTTTTGGCTACTATTCGTTCGAGATCTGAAATTGCTTTGGCAGTCGCTTCTTCAGAAATAGCCGCTACGTTGTTGGAAGGAGGCCGGACAGCATATTCAGCGCTGAAATTGCCGTTGAATCTCCAAATGGTTGAAGAACCCACATGCAACATTAGTAGAAATTGGAAAAGTATTGCAAAGTTGTAAAATCATCATCATGGGTTGAATGCATAATGGCGCATAAACGTGCATTGAAAGCACTTAATATGACCATGAAGGATTTACGCAACGATTCAAGACGTTTTGGAGGGGCTATGATTCTATTATCTGGTGATTTCCGTGAAACGTTACCTGTCATTCCAAAAACAACTGCTGCTGATGCAGTTAACTTTTCCTTGAAGTTATCGTCTTTGCGACGCTTTGCGAAGAAACTTAAATTGAATAGGAATATGCGAGATTTGTTATGTTATCGAAAGATTAACTTATTTTGTTAATTATTTGAATCGCGATTGGTTAAGTGAACGCGCAATTTTGGCAGCGAAGAACAAGGATGTGAATGAAATTAATTTTAAAATTCAAAATCAAATTGGTGGTCCAATGCATTTATTCAAATCTGTTGATTGTGTGGTAAATGCAGATGAAGCTACGAATTACTACACTGAATTTTTGAATTCTTTGGATTAGCCTGGTGTTCCGCAACACATTTTACACCTAAAAGTTTGTTCAGTAGTGATTATGCTTCGAAATTTGCAACCTCCCAAATTGTGTACCGGTAAGCGTTTGATTGCGAAGCAAATCATGAACAATATCTTTACGCAACAATTCACAAAGGCAAGTTTAAAGGAGAACAAGTTCTCATTTCGCGCATTCCCTTGATACTGACAGACATGCCTCTCGAATTCAAACGCTTCGGTGCCGGTCCCGGTTCGCCTTGCGTTTGCCATAACAGTTAACAAGGCTCAAGGCCAATCATTGGATGATTGTGGTCTAAATTTAGAAAATGAATGTTTTTCACATGGGCAATTGTATGTAGCCTGGGGCCGCATAGTTACATCCGTGTACGGATCGGCAAACATACGAAAGAAAATTACGTGATACGTCAATCGTATGCGGTGATTGGCACTATGACATACGATAGCAAACGGATCGTAATGTATTTTCAATTCACAATAGTTTTTAAAATCCACATTGCTTTGGATCGTATTTTTAGGTCACAATAGATGTGGAACCGTCAAAATTGTTGCAAATTTTCAATAAATTAACAAAAGATAATTAGATATGAAAATTGATCTGAATTTGTTTTTTTTTATTTGAGCTCTAGTGAAAGTGATGGGCATAAAAAAATAGTGCGGAGATAGCTAAAGGACCGTAGCAATAGCGTAGGTATAAAAAAAAAACAAATTATGAACCCTCATCAACAAAATCTTCTTTGTAGATGTATCGTTGAACAAAGCATTGGAATCTTAAAAAGACGGTGGAGAATTTTAGGATATGGCAAGAGAGGAAGGTATCCCCCACAAAAGTGGAACATTTGCTAACGTTTGTGAGGCATTACATAAAGCCTGCATAAAGTTTACAATAATTTTTGACTCTCAAAATTGCGATTCTTATCACACACAAGAAATGGACACCAAGGTAGCGAACCAAATCACCGCAATCGACCAAACGATAAGAAATCAAATAATGCATTCTATAATAAATTTAATTCAAAAATGTGTATGTCCCTTACCTTGTAAATTATTTTATTTTTAATGCCAACTAAAATACAAAGATTTTGTTCATATAAATAATTTTTTTTTTTTTTTTAATGAGATATTTCATTCATTGGTGTCTTATTTATGTTCTTTATTACTAAAAATTATGAAAAACATAAAACTTAAAAAAATTTGCTCACATTTCCATAAATTTGTTTATTACGATTGGTAATTTGCGTTTGAATAACGATTCGAACGAACGGATACGTTTATATACTCGTTCACGTACACATGTCATCATGCCAGATTACGATAGAAGCGTTACGATCACGTATGTCATAATACGAAATACAGGCTTTTACGTGACGAGTGATACGTTTACGGATGTAACGATTCGATCACTGTTCACGTGTTCGTAAGCCATCTGCTTTGTATGTGTTGACACCGGAACAAAAAACGAAAAATATTGTGCATCACAAAGTACTCGAATAAAAATGATTTTTTAATTTAAAAAAAGAGTGAGCTGTCAGTTGACAGCTGGCAGATGTGAAACATCGAAATTATTTTATACAAGTAATAGGTTAAAAAGTACAGATTATGACTGGAACTAAACATGGTACACAATGAAAGAATACAATATTATGATTTTTTTTAAGAAAATTATTACAGATATTCAATAAACATTTATTTTCTTTATATACAAAATTTTATCCAAATATTTGTTTAAAATCACGTCAACTCAATCATTTTCATCAGTGAATTCCGGAATAGTTACATTCGAGTTGCCTCTGACGGTATTACTGTGACAATTGGTCGATGATGACTGAAGTATGTTACAAGTATTAGACATCACATTATCAAAATATCTATTAAATACAGCATCTATTGTTGTTCTATATCTTGTAGTACATTCTGTCGGATTGTTGTTTATTTCCAACTGAAATACTTCTTGGAGGAACAATATTAATGGCATATACTCATATCGATATGATTGTCGCCGTGGCGATACAGGTCGTGTTTACGATCACCACGCTATATTATTATTATTATGGAACTAGCTGACCCGACGAACATCGCACCGCCTAATTATTGGAGGCATATTTAGTAAGTCACAAACACACGACACAATACTTTTTTAATTTTATTGAAATTTGCTGCTTTTAGATTTTGAGGAATATTAAAGAATTATAGTATAGATGCACAGCAAAGAGACGTTAACATTTCAAGTGAAATTTTACCATATACAATTTTTTTTGAGTGAAAACTGATAAATATTTACACTATAACTATCAAACTACATCTGTCGTTTTTTTTTGACGATGGCCATGGTTAGGAAAAGAAGAAGAACTACATCTGTCATCGAGAAAATAAAGAATTCAAACAACTATAATATAGTTATAGTGAAGCTATATATCCCTCAACTCCTTAAAATGCATTGTCCGTTTGGTAAAAAGTGGATGGAACGGCAGAAAAAAAATAATAACTGTCCAGATTGTATTAAATTATTGTTAAGATGCGACGAATGCTACAACATAATCGCTGTTACCTTCAGATTTTGTACCAAGTGTGGTAAGAATGTAGAACGAATAATACGCGTGAACAGGGCAAAAGTACAAAAAAATATATCAAAGCAAAAGCTGCTATCTAAACCAAAACACGTTTCTACAATGCCATCTTCATCATCTGAGGAGACATTCTGTGAATTAAATTTATCGGCCGAAGACATACAGGACATTCAAGTTATTGAAAACAGCCAAAAGCCCAACATCAAGAATGTTCTGGTAGATATTGATGTTATTGAAAACAGCCAGCAGCTCAACATTGATAATGTTCTGATCGAATCAGATTTGACCGAGTCGCCTAGTACTTCCACCATATTATCATGTCCTGGCGAGCCAAGTGGTTTCCAAGTAGATGGAGCCAAGTTGATGGAAATAAAGAGTTACTAATACACGTTGACATTAAGGATCCAAATGCACATATTATATACATATTAAGTCATATATTTATATTTATACACTTCATATACAAAAATTTAAAATTTTCTTGGATGTGCTCGTTTCTGGACTGTGAACATGATAATCAAATCTTTGCTTAAATTAAATACAACACAGCTATGATCATATACAGTTAATTAATATAGTGCTTTCTGGTAGACAATACTTTTAGTTTTTTTTGCGGTGCGTAAATAAATAAGGATGTTGGTTTTCCGACACGCGAACACGCCAACGTATAATTGTCCATGTGCGAAACAGGGAAACTCTAAGTTTATTCCGCAAACTTGCAACGATTGGCCTTGCGATTTATTTATGGTCATCGCAAACGCCAAACGCACGGGAAATTGCAACCTCTTAAAATCAAATGGCAAATCCGTTGGAATCATAAATATTCGTGGGATTAAGACATCCTCTCCTTTGTATTTTCCTTTGATTATTTTAGTTTCGATCATGTTATTCATGAGTTTCTTCACAACCAATCTCGTTCCATTGCAAGGTCGAGGTTGATTTATATTACGCAGCATGATGACAACTGACCCTACTTTTAATTTCAAATTATATGGTGGTAGTCCAGGCAAGTCCAATGAATTTAAAAATTCTGTAGGATAGTTGACTACGTTATCCTGGTTTGTGGCCGTGTCAACTGATTTGTACGTAAACAACTCTCAATATTGCTCGTTCACTTAGCCAATCGTGGTTATTATATTGTTGTTTAATGTCCGGAAAAACACGCTGAATAAGCTCCTTTTTCGATTCTGTGAAGTGACAGAAATCTGTGGGAAAAGTCATTAATCCGGTCGAGCTGTCAACTGCGACCTTACCATTGCCAATATCCAGTCGCAGTTTGATCTTGTTGCAAAAACACTCGCATGTTAGTAGTTAATTGTAGTGTCTTTACGTGCCGCCACAAATTTGATGATTTTAGACATGCGTTTATTTCGTCAGCAACAGTCGATCGAGGAATTACTGGAAGAGTCTGACGAAAATCACCTGACAACAGTATCATAGCTCCACCAAAAATGTTTTGGTTATCACGTAAATCTTTGAACGTCCTATCTAGTGCCTCCAGCGACCTCTTGTGGGCCATTGTGCATTCGTCTCAAATTATCAATTTGCATACTTGGAGAGTCTTCGCCATAGCGCCATTTTTGGCAATGTTGCAGACTGGCGTTTCGTTGATATGCGTGTTTAATGGTAATTTTAAGGCTGAATGTGCAGTTTGTCCGCCTTCTAATAAAGTTGCTGCTATTCCAGATGAAGCCAACGCTAGGCCTACCTCATTTTGCGATCGGATCTTTGCTAATAGCAATGAAATTAGGAACGTTTTCCCAGTACCCCCAGGAGAATCAAGAAAGTAAATCCCCCCAGACCCACTGTTTACAGCTTGTGTTAAACGATCGTACGCAATCATTTGTTCTTCAATCAATTGCGGAACAGTTGTGCGAACTGCTTCGGTCATAGCTTGAGTATCGTACTGGAGTTCTCTTTGCAACTCATGGTTTAATGCATCTTGCATAGCACGATTGGGTGCTGTCAGGCCCAAACACGACAATACTTTATTTGCCATCAACAAACACATATCTTCTATTATGATCAATGTGTCATTGTAAATCTCTGCCGTAATTTCCAATGGAGGATTCAAAGTTTCACAACGCACGCGATGCAGCACATCCTCAGACATGTCATCCCTATATTTCATCCACAAATCATTCGGATTTGAGGGGAAACATGTCGATATTATAATCGCAAACAGTGTGCGAATTTGATGCTGCGATGAAGATATCACGGAATCCTTGAGCGTATCATCCCAATGCGAATCGTTTTCAAGCAACCGTAATAATTGACACGCCTCACGGTAAGTCGCACCCAGATGTCCATCAACTGTTCGCAATTGTTGAAATGATGTCGGACCAGGAACATTCACCAATAACAATCTAACATAATAACATTCATCGTTATTAGGAGGTACTGTATATATACGGCCTATAGCA
The DNA here is from genome assembly GCF_016617805.1 of Bactrocera tryoni. Taxonomy (NCBI): domain Eukaryota; kingdom Metazoa; phylum Arthropoda; class Insecta; order Diptera; family Tephritidae; genus Bactrocera; species Bactrocera tryoni. Next base: position 18,674,114 of record NW_024395824.1, on the reverse strand, counting down.
TCTGTGGCAAATACATTTTCATATCCTTCAAGTGGTGTTCCTTGTTTACGACGCTGAAAAGACTTTGATGATGCGTTCCATGTGTAGCAGCGCGGCATATCAGCATACAGCAAAGTGCGAGCGAATTGATCAGTTGCACAAATTGAGAAGAAACCTGTCAATGTGGTCACAGGTGGACGTGCCGCTCTATCCACAGCGTTGTTTGGGTTGAAATACACTCGTTGTCCATTTTCTAAATGAACTGCCAAATGCAATACAGTGGGATGTCTTTCATGAATTGCAAACGAAAATATGCGCCAAATAGCCTCATTGCTGCTTACATAGCGACCCATCTGATAGTGAGACACTTCATAATTTGTGTTTGTTACTGCGAACATGGCCATGTCGCTACCTTTGTTAACATATTTACATATGTACTTTATGGATTTCACAGAGTTACAAAATTCCACGTTGATGTGAGCTTCAAAAGTTTTGGACAATATGGGCGAGAACAGCACAATTCAACGATTGTCTACATGAAAATCTTGTCCTTTTATCTTGACATCTACAGATCGTCCACCGTCCTCAACTGATCGCCGACGATACAATGGGTAACCATCGATTCCCGAGATGGTTTCAGCAAGCAAGTTTCTCGGGTATCGTTTGGAGCACTTGCCGTCGATCATACAGGTTGAGCTGTTGTTGAAAACTCCGCAAGGTCCATGTATCATGTGTTTAGTTACTATCGTATGCAATTTTGGGTCAACCGTTTCATCAGGAATTTCGGCTGAAATTATGGAATCAATTTCTTCTGGCCTTATTTTGTCAACCAACCAGACTAATATATGAGCATGTGGCAAACCACGCTTTTGCCACTCAACAGAGTACATCCAACAACGTACTTGGCCATACACACGATGCTTTGTAATGAAATTCATTAAAGATTTTAATTTTTGCTTGTAAATCCTGGCTGTGATGTCATGCCTATCAAGTGGTGTTTGGTTGTGTAGCAGTTCTTTTTTTATTTCAATCCATTGTGGGTTACAGGTGAATGTAATAAATAGGTCTGGACGGCCATACTTTCGAACATAAGACATCGCATCTTAGAGCGTACTCGTGCATGTGGCGCGGGCTTCCGATGTAAGTGGCCGGTAAAATTGTCATTCTACCTACATTATTTACATTGCCGTCAGCATTGATTGCATCGCGAAGATGAATGTACTCTTCAGATCGAAGCTGCTGTTGGTTAAGACGGATGGATGTCAATCTTTCAGTCTCAATTTTGACATGTACCCACTGCATACTGATGAAAGAGCCGTTGACACATCAAAATGTGATTTACTTCACCTTCACGGATCATGAGTCTGCATGCATAATAATTCATGGCACTGACTTTTTTGTGTGTATCAGCACCTGGAAGTACATATGATAAAAAAATACATTTATCTATTGAACATATAAAATATTTTATTTTGTACAATCTAATTACCTGTTGTTGGATTAACCATTTTGATATTAAAATGGTACCCATCTTCTCCCTGCCAGAAAATTAATGGGTATTGTAAAGCATCACAAGCTCTAACGTGTATATGAAACGTTTCAATTAATTGTTCCGGCGATGAAGTACAATATCTCTTTATTGCAAATGCTCTCCAACAACGACAATAGCCACTTCATCTATTGTCGGTGAATTAAGCCTCCTTGCATGCTCTCCAGCAGGTGTTTTGTCGGCTCTTATTATAATATTATGGCTGTCTGATGCCATCCGATCCAGTGCCATTTTGAACATCTTCACTAATTCATTATTCTCGTGAAGAAATGTTTGCAGTTGTTGGACAATGATTCGCTTGACGGTTGGATTATGACCACAACGTGTATCAACTTCCACATCTTGATTGCCCATAAAATAAATTTGCAGAAATTTATGATCTGCATCTGGCACTGGCAGTATTTCCCCCAGTAGGTGATGAATTTGTCCTTGTATCTGTAATTGTTTAAGAACTGGTTAAATTAATTGTGATACAAAGACAAATTAGAATTTCACTAAAACAATTATGGTATACTAACTTGAAAGTAGGCATGAACCCGTCTTGTACTATATGCTTTGCACCAAACGATGTCATTTGGAAGCATTTATTATATTTTTGGATGTTAGCCAAGAAGTGTTTAGACTCACTTTCCATCCCATTAACTAATGAGTGTAACGGTTCAGGTGGTGGAACCAATTGTGGCAATTGTACATTGCCACCAGCACAACATAATCCTGCAGGTTCACTACTGTACATTAATGCTTTACAATGTTGACAAATGATTGACATTTCTCCAATCGTCACAGATTTGTCGGCACTATAATCAAATTCCGGATCGTAGGGAAATGCTCCTCGTTCGAGGTTTACAGGAGCATTGTGTCTGCGGAATCGATTAAATTCGTTATCCCGTGCTCGCTGCTGTTGTGATCGATGTGCACGAACTCGTTCCATTCTCCCCCTATCCACTTGATAGTTATTTACTCTTGAACGTAATTCTCCCATACTTGTACGACTGTTATCATTATCAGCATCTCGGTGGTCATTACTGCGGTTGGAGCGTAAAGTAGCTCGTTGCACATTTACACGACTTCGACGACCTATGTCAGGTCGTTTTCTTTTCCTCGGCATTGTAAGCAGCGAGAAGAAAATCACTTTTAGCTGTATTTCAATATTTCTCCAATTAAATGTTTCTTTTTTTTAACATGAGATGACAAAACCAAGGATGTTAAAGTACTAGCGCAGCAAAACGTCTCTAAATTTATGGACAAAACAATGTAACGTTCGGATACACGTACTTTTTACATGAGATGACAAAACAATGGAACGTTCGGATACACTTATTACAGGGCATCTCGACAGGATAGAATTTATAGAATACTAACTGTTATTGCCATTGCCAAATCTGTATGTGGGCATTTGGTATCATGATATAATCATTTATATAACCCAACCGTCTTAACTCGCTCTTCTAATTTTCATATTACCAAAATTAAAATGCCGTCGGCATATGTGGAAATGGGATATGTTACCTCTTCGAAATTTTCATATAAATGAAAACTGCGCTGTTAAACTGCTGAAGAGACAGCTTCTAGCTTACGATATATGGCAAACTATGTAGTATTCTATATCTAGTAAGCAATGAGCAATGTGGAGTCTGCACAGGCAGAGATGCCCCGTTATTATAATAAAAGTATTTTTGAGAGTTGGTAACACTGTAAGGTTGGCACCATCAAACATGTCAACACATTAATTATATTTATATATATTATATATATTGAAATTTGAAATTGAAATTTAAATACACGATGTTATGAGCAAAGTTGATATTATGTTGTCGATTCCAAAGTCTTGTTTTAATGCGTTCTTCAATTCGAGTGGAACTGAGAGTACAAATTCCGTCAAATGTTTGACAGCAAGTAAGTGGTCAACTTTTATATGGGAAAATGAAATTGTCGTTTTACTCTATCTTACTCGTAATTTTTCCTTATTTGCTCACCGTTTAGACTTACCCTGGACTACGACAAACATTTTAAAACCAAAGTCAGCTCAATCGGCCCAGCCGTTCTCGAGTTTTAATCAGACTAACGAACAACAAATCATTTTTATTTATATAGATATATAGATATATGTATGTATATATATATATATATATTTATATATATTGCGGTTAAAAATTTAATAAAATTAATTAGAAATATATATAAATTTTGTGTCCGTAAGTCCTATAGGGCATACCTATAAATTGATCTTTTTGTTTATTATGTGCAAATGAGAGCTCGTTTTAGAGATCACTGCGATTTGTCCATATGCATGTACATATGTTTTACGCAATCCTGTTGGTTTTTGTTTGCCAAAATCTAATGTGTATTGCCGGATATATGCCAATGTGGACTTTGAATATATTGTATATGCATTCTTGCTTGCTATTGTTTGTCAAAATCCAAGGGGTATTGTGGGATATATGCAAATGTAGACTTTGAAGCAATATTCGTTTTTACATGGTGACGATAGATAGATAGTATTATGAGGTAATGCACCGCGACCTAGGGTCTATTGTGCCTTCTCCTACATCAGATGTCTTCCCAGAGTCCCTGTGAGCCCTGCTGATATAAATGGAATCCAGGGCCTTAAGCCTTTTTCTACAGATTGCCAGGATTAGGTGTGCTGGTGTTTGCTGTTCCAGGTTGGAGAACCGGCAGTTGGCACAGGAGACTATGCCCATGTTGGACAGGTGTTTCCTGAGCCTGCAGTGCCCTGTGTAGATCGCGACGAGGAGACGGAATTTGTAACGGGGGAGGCGAATTAGTTCCTTGAATCTTGAGAGATTGTACCCTCCTAGGAGCAGCTTGGCGTGGCGCATACTTGATGCCTGTTTCCAATGCCGTTCTCTCTCCACTCTCTCCTCCGTGCGGAGTAGCTCCTTAAAGTGTGGGATCCTACTGCTATGTATGGTTCTGGTCCCATCACCTTGGGCGCTGCCGCAGCGCGGGCCAGTTCGTCGGCCTTCTCGTTTTCTTCTATTCCCTTGTGCCCAGGCACCCAAATTAGGTGCACCCGGTTGCACAAGGACAGGCGGTTTAGCCCCTCTATGCATTCCTCGGCAAAAAGTGATTTGGTCTCATATGATGAGAACGCCTTTAGTGCCGCTTGACTATCACTCACAATAGCTATGCGCTGGTTGCGATAGTTGCGGCTGAGGTTGACTTCAGCGCACTGACATATGGCAAAACTTCAGCCTGAAAGAAACTGGGGAAGCATCCCATTGGTATGGACAGGTTAGTACGCAGTCCCATAATACCTGCCCCAATACCCTCCGGTGTTTTTGAGCCATCAGTGTACCACTGAATGCTACTGTCTTCCAGCAGCCTTTCCAGCGTGGAATCGCTCCACTCCGTCTTGCTGCCTAGAGTAACTTTGAAATTCTTTTTGAGGTTTATTTTCTTCGTGGTGCCGTCCTTTGGGAGAAGGGCTAGCGGTGTGCTTTCCGCTAGTACGTCCATCTGTCTAGAGGACATTATCTTCCCTCTTTCGCAGCCTTCTGCTGACATTAGCAGCATGGTGTGTTTTGCTGCTTGTTTTATCACCTGATGCAGCGGTGTGAGCTCCAGTATGTTCCAGTGCCACCGTGGGGCATGTGCGCATTGCCTCCGAAGCACAGGCACAGGCAAGTCTTTGCAGCTTTGACAGTCTCCGGTCATCTAATGATACTTGGCTTGCATCCCCATGATCTGCCGGCCAGGCGGCTGCATACCATAAGTACTATAGTTGCTTTGTTAAGTCCAAATGCCTACCCCACCGTAATGATGAGTCTAAAGTGAGGCCAAGGAATTCGACCTCCTTCGACATTTCCACCTCTGTGCCTCCTATTGTTAGAGACCTCAGGCCCGGAATAAATCTCCACTTAGTGAATGGGATCACGGTAGTTTTTGCTGGCTTGATATTTAGCCCTACCGTGGTGCACCATCCTTTCGCCAGGTTTAAGCCCTTTGGACAACGTCGCAGAGAGTGTTTTCAAATCTGCCTCTCGCCACTATGACAATGTCGTCCGCGTACCCTTGACAGCGGATTCCATTGCTGGTGAGCAACTCGAGGAGTTCATCTACTACCAAGCTCCATAGCAGAGGGGATAGTACTCCACCCTGAGGGCAGCACCTTGTGGTGGCAAGACGAATCTTGCTTTCTCCCACCGTTGTTTCCGGTACCCTAGTGCGCAGAAGGGCTTCTATTCATCTGCATATTGGAGTGGTTACGTTCCTTCTCTCAAGTGCCTTGATCACGCTGGTGTGAGATGCATTATCAAAGGCATCCTCAATGTCTAGGAAGGCGCAGATCGCACCCTCGCCATTATCCAGCGAATCTTGCAGCTCAGACGTGAGTTGGTGCAGAGCAGAGTTTGTGGATCTACCCACTCTGTACGCATGTTGCCTAGCATGTAGGGGTGCGATCTTCAGCGCTTCCGATCTAATGTGGTTATCTATTACTTTCTCCATCCCTTTTAGCATGAAGGATGTGAGACTTATAGGCCGGAATGATTTGGCTAGCGAATAGTCTCTCCTCCCAACCTTGGGGATGAAGATTACTTTTGCAATTCTCCATGGCTCAGGGATATACGACATCGCCAGGCTGTCTCTCCCTGCCCTAGCAGGTGTGAGACGCCGTCCACTCCTGGTGACTTATAGTTCGAAGTTTTTGCCGTCTCCCCCGGTAAGTAGGTGGATGAGAGGACGAAGTCCGAACCTTCCTTATCATTCATCTGTACCGCCACCAGATCTTGCGTTAGAAACTCTGAAATACAGAAAAAGTCTATATCGGCTTTAACGACTACACAAGAGCGGGGTCTCTCGCTAGAGAGATCCCAGATTACCTTGCTTCTTCTCGTGTTGAGGCCTCTTACCTCTCCTCTAAACACCCAAGGCTCTTGGATTAAGAGGATGCCCAGGTTAACCGAAATGAACCTTTTCACGATGACAGCCGAGGCTGCCGATGCGTGATGTAGGTTCACCTGAGCAACTTCCATGCCGGCGCTGGAGCTTATAATATGGGTTCGATGAGAGACAGGTCCTCGTCCTCGATCTCTTCATCAACCTGCATCTCCAGCCCTTCCAGGAGCTCTTGGGTGGATGGCAGCATGCCTTCTTGCTCATTGGGGAGCTCGTTGCTCTTGATTTCATCCGCGGCGGTGGTCACAGCCTTCCCAGCCGGGATGGGGTAGGTTCTTGGCTCGTCGTTGACGTTGCCTTGTGCCTCCATGGCCTCATTACTATTCTGCCGAAGCGGAAGTTCAGCTTTAATCCCTTCTGTCTGATGTATTTGTAGGATTCATCGTCTACTATTATGTTGAAGTTCCACCCTGAACCTTCAACACTACTCGATATGACCTTCCACGCCGTGGTTCTTAGGCCCACGTTTTGGTTTTTCACTAAACCAAGCGCGAAGTCGTAGTTCTTGTCCGCGCTTCTGGGGAAGAATACCACCATACTTTGCAGTTGTGGTATATCGTCGCCTCTCTTAACACACAGGGCTGGACCCTTCCAACCCTCTAGCCTTGGCGTGTTTTCCGTTAGCCAGGTGGCCGACTTCTCATCTTGACAGTCGACCAGCAGCATACCACCCTTAAAGAAGATGCCGTTAAAGGCGCCCGTGTACTCATCGCCCACAAACAAAGCGTTCACTAGGCAGTCCTGGAGAGCCGTCTGCTGTTCGGAACTTAGGGCCTCCGCTGGGTAGTTGCGGGGTAACACTGTCATCCGGATGCTTCTCACGGCCTCCGAGTATTTTCGGCTTGCGGCTCTCGTCGGCTGCTGGTTGGGGTTGGAGCGTTTTCCACTGGCTTCCTGTGGTTTATCCTCTCGGATTCTTTTGGACCTGGGTGGCTCCTGAGGAGTTATTCGGCCGCTTTTCCTCTTTTCTGTTCGACTGGGTGCCTCTTGGGGTGCCGGCCTAACTTCGCTTCGTCCCTCCGACGAGGCTGCTTTGCTGACGTCGTCGTCGTCGCGCGAATTAATAACACTTGGGTTATTTTAGTCAAAAAAATATTTTAGTTCTGCATTGACAGCAGAACGTTCTTTATTTGGTAATCTTCAAAATACAAAAGACAAAGCGTGTATGGTTATGCCTTTAACGGCATCTTCTGTTTCGTCTCTATACCTTTTGAATTGGTTGCCAATTGTTTGGACTGCTTGTCTGAAGGGATTGAAGGTTGGTTGCTGTCTTGGTAGGACTGGTGGGTTGTTTGGTAGTTGTATGTTTCTTTGATGTGTAGGTGGTCGGAATCGTGTTGAGGTATCTATTTCCATAGGTTCTACTCTGGTTGTTGGATCCTTTGAGGAAATATGTTCCTGTTGTTTACTGTATAACTGTGTTGCAGATGTGGTCGCACCCTGAGTATGTATTCTAGGTGTTGATAGCCGACATCATGTTGCATAGTTCTGGCTATATTGTGAGCTTCTGTGAGTGATGCACAGTATCTGGAGTATAATGCGTTTTTGATTGAGGAACTTCTAATGCCGGAGATGTATGTTCTCGTGGCTTTTAATTGTGCTTCTTTATTATGTGATGCTAGGACTGCTTCGTTTTTAAACGTCATTTCTAACTTGGACCAGGAGGATCAGGTTTAACGCTTGATTCACTTGATCGTAGTATTCATGTAGTGATGAATTTCCTTGTTGTAACCTTCTCAATTAATCTTCCAGGACATACAGTGGTCGTTGGTCGGCATAGGTTATGTCAAGCCGATCGATGATTGCATTAAAATTAGTTCTGGTGTTATTGTTAACCAGGACCTGTGATGCACTGAAGGTTATTTTCCCTAAAATTATGAGCACTGCTTGAGCAAATAAGTTTGTTACTCTGAATTGCATAATGTTATTCATGTGAGTGGTCACTATTTTTCTCCATGGTTGATATTCTTTAGGATCGCCGCTGAATGTTCCTATTAGTTTGAACATGTTTAAATCTATCTCATGTGCATTATTGTATACACACACGTCGTCCTCTTCCTCCGCTGGAGGAGTTAATGTTGGATTAGCTAGTTCCATTGAAGCTATTTTTCGCTGTAGTTTTGTGACTATAGTATGGAGTGCTTGAATTTCGTTCATTTTTTAGGTTTTAACTTGTTATTAAATTTTCACTTTTTATTTATTTTATTTGCGTTGACTTGAAGAATAAAGGTTATCCTTTTACTTTTTATCAGGAGCCACACGCGTAAGGATTTTTTTCACTGAATCCTTTTCTGATGTGTGCCCCACGTTGGGCGCCAATTAATAACACTTGGGTTACTTTGGTCAAAAAAATATTTTAGTTCTGCATTGACAGCAGAACGTTCTTTATTTGGTAATCTTCAAAATACAAAAGACAAAGCGTGTATGGTTATGCTTCTATTTATACTAATGGGTAATCTACAATACATATAATTTGTTGTTCTTGATAATGGTGTTTAGTTTAGTGTTATCGCGTACTTTGGACATTGACCCATGTGATAGTGATGTGTTGTAAGTCACATGTGCCTTAACTCGCGCGTGCTCCTCAAAGAGTGCTCGTTCTTCCGGTGGCAGGGCATCCAGGAAACTGAACTTTCGTCTAACCCCTGGGCCACTATTGCTTGCGGTACTTGTGCAGCTGTTTGCCGTTGTTGTTGATGTTGATGCTTTGGTTGTAGTCGTTGTTGTGGTTTGTTAGTTGTTGTTGTTTTCGTTGTTCATCTTGTTCGTACGACCGTTTAGCCCGTATTGTGGGCCTCCCGGTCTATTCTTTTGGAAGGGGAATCTGATAGGTCCGCCGCGCCAGATCCCCTTGATGCGGTAAGGCCACAGTTACTTCACAAGGCGGCCCGGTGTTGAGAAGGCTCCGTTCGAATACTGCCGAATTTACCTCCTGGCTGCAAATCGTCCAATGGGCACGTGAGTCGCATAACACCCTGGATTAGGAGGTGGTAGCTCTTGGTCGCCGCACACATGCAGCCTCTGCCATCCCCCAGGAGAGATGCTATGTAGCATCACCCCTGATGGTTGGAAGATGCCGTACTGTGTTACAGTTTACGCCCCTGCACCGCGACAAGGTGCCTACCATTCGCAGGACGTGTGACGATGCACGATTGTACAAATATTTAAGTATATTCTTCTTCTTTACTGGCGCACAAACCGCTTACGCGGTTATAGCCGATTTAACAACAGCGCGCCAGTCGTTTCTTCTTTTCGCAAGGTGACGCCAATTGGAGATTCCAAGCGAAGCCAGGCTTTTCTGCACCTAGTTCTTCCAACAGAGTGGAGGTCTTCCTTTTCCTCGGCTTCCCCGATGGGTACTGCATCGAATACTTTCAGAGCTGGAGTGTTTTTGTCCATTCGGACGACATGACCTAGATATCGCAGCCGCTGTCTTTTACTTCGATGGATTATGTCAATGTCGTCGTATATCTCATAGAGCTCATCGTTCCATCGATTGCGATATTCGATGTGGCCAACGCGCAAATTACCATACATCTTCCGCAGAAATTTTCTTTCGAAAACTCGTAACGTCAACTCATCAGATGTTGTCATAGTCCAAGCCTCTGCACTATATAGTAGGTCGGGAATAATTGGTGACTTATTGATTTTTGTTTTGTTCGTCGAGAGAGGACTTTACTTCTCAATTGCCTACTTAGTTCGAAGTAACACCTGTTGGCAAGAAATATTGTGCATTGGATTTCGAGGCTTACGTTATTGTTGATGTTGATGCTGGTTCCAAGATAGAAGAACTCATCTACTCTTCGAAGTTATGACTGTCAATAATGCCGTGGGTTCCTAGTCGCGAGTGCGACGACTGTTTGTTTGATGACAGGAGATATTTCGTCTCGCCCTCGTTCACCATCAGACCCATTAGTTCTGCAGCTCGAATTATTTTCTCCAGCAACAGATTGAAGAAGTCGGACGATAGGGAGTCATCTTGTCTGAAACCTCGTTTGGTTTCGAACGGCTCGGAGAGGTCCTTGCCGATCCTGACAGAGCCTTTGGTGTTACTCAACGTCAGTTTACACAGCCGTTTTAGTTTTTCGAGAGCTTTGAAATCAATGAAGAGGTAGTGTGTGTCGATTCTTTTTCACGGGTCTTTTCCAACATTTGGCGCATGGTGTATATCTGGTCAGCTGTTTATTTGCCAGGTCTAAAACCACACTGATAAGGTCCGATCAGTTTGCTGGCGTTATGCATTCACTGCCATTCAGCAAGCTGGAGAAGTGTTCCTTCCATAATTTTAGTACGCTCTGGGCAACGGTTACTAGATCATCTTTGGGAGTTCTACAAGATTATGGTCCGGACTTGAAACCTTCTGTTAGTCACCGTATTTTTTCGTAGAATTTTCGAGCATAACCTCTGTCGGCCAGCTTGTCAAGCTCTTCACACTCACGCATTTCGGTCTCTTTCTTTTTATGTCTACAAATGTGTCTTAATTCTTTCAACTCTCGGTATCTATCCCATCCCGCACGTGTTATGGTCGATCGTAACGTTGCGAGGTAGGCAGTCTGATTTCTCTCCGCTGCGACACGGCACTCCTCGTCGTATCAGCTGTTCTTTTGCATTTTCCGAAAACCATCGGTTGTACGTAAGGAGTTTGAATTGTCGTCCCACAGTTCCCTTATACAGCATTAAATTTTTGGCGATTTAATTGAAAAATTTTTATTTTATTTAAATTGTACCCGATATATTTTTTTCCAGAGGTTTTACCACGTATATGTGCATTGTCGGACTCATTGGCCAAATCGAGTCACACATGTTCCGTCATAAGTTTTTACATAGATGCATTAGAAAAATAACTTTTTTTTGCGCAAGATCGCATATTCTAAATTAAAAAGGAATTCAATTTTATTTTACAACTTTTTTGTAATTTATAAATTATAACAGAAGGGAAAAAAGTAAGAAACTCATTCGACATACATACATATCACTGGACTTTAGCTAAATATGAAATTAAATTAGTTTTAAATTAATGTTTTATTGGGTAGCCATATTTTTAGTGATTGCAGCACATTTTATAAATACTATAAATACTATACTATTATACTAATATGTTTGTCATATTACTTGTGTACTTGTTTTTCTAAAAGCCAATCCTTCACAACTTCATCATGTCTTTGGGGTCATTGTCGTATTGAAACTCCCAATTAAGCCAGTTTTTTTTTATAGCGTGGGGTAACATTTGGGCTTGCAGTATCATTTTTGATTGGAACCTATCCATGTTCCCTTCTATTTGGTAATTAGATCCTACTCCTTGACCAGAAGAGCATCCCTACACCATTATATTACCCCCACCATGCTTTACTCTACCCTGCAGATATCGGCGGTCTAAATGCTTTCCTGCTGGTCTTCGTACACGTGTCATTCCATCTGAGTTCTCCAAATTAGATTTGGACTGATCTGAAAACTATATTGCCTTCTTTTGCTCTATTGACCAATTGGTATGTATGTAGTTTCCCAAATTCCAAACGTGCTTATCGATTTTTTGGAAATATATGATTTTTTCGCAGCTTTTTCGCACGGAAGCTAATTAGACCAGTTGTAAGCGCTGAAAGCGCGTAGTTCTAGTTTTATTCGTCGCATTGGGTCATGCTATACCTTTTTGGAAAGCTCATTTCACGCACTAACACGTGTTTGATTGATTATCGTTTCTTTTAAGTCGTTCGTGAGTTATAGCGTCGCAAACATGGAGCAAAATAAAGAGGAAATACGGCATATTTTACAGTACTACTACGATGAAGGTAAAAATGCATCTCAAGCCGCCAATAAAATTTGTGCAGTTTATGGACCCGACACAGTTTCCATTTCCACCGCACAACGATGGTTTCAACGTTTTCGTTCTGGTGTAGAGGTGGTCGAAGATGCGCCCCGCTCCGGAAGGCCTGTCGTCGAAAATTGCGATAAAATCGCTGAATTGGTCGAAAGAGACCGGCATAGTAGCAGCCGTAGCATCGGTCAAGAGCTGGGCATGAGTCATCAAAAATTCATTTCAATTTCAATAAAAAAAAAAGTTCAATAAAAATACCGCAAGACTTTTTTGACAACCCATTATGTTGTTAGACATATTTAATCAGTTATGTTATACATATACAAAAGAGCAAGTTATTCTCTTTATACGAGTACGTTATATCTACATATATACATAAATAAAAATGAATTCTTGTTCGGTAGTCTGATTAAAACTCGAGAACGGCACAGCCAGATTGAATTGATTTTGGTTTTAAAATGTTTGTCGTAGTCCAGGGTAGGTCTAAACGGTGAGCACATAAGGAAAAATTGCGAGTAAGATAGAGTAGGACGACAATTTCATTTTCTCATATAAAAGTTGACCACTTACTTTCTGTCAAACATTTGACGGTATTTGTACTCTCAGTTCCGTCTATATAGTATATAAAAGAAAGTTGTAAGTTACACCATTTATAACTGAGGAACGGCTAAACCGATTTGGCTGAAAATTGGTGGGGAGGCAGCTTAGAACCAGGGTAAGAATATAGGATACCTTTTATCTCTTTATGTCAAAATTTTATACAACTCATAAATACAAAAATTATATTTTAAATCATAAGCATTTGTTCAAAATTCATGTTTGTAGGAATTATTTGAATATATGCGTTCAATTTTAAACAGAGTCTTCTTAAAAATAATACAATTGCTAAATATTTGGAATAGAAGAAAAGAACTGCAACCAACTACGCAGTGAAATAGACTATAACTGGCTCAGTAATCAGTCGTTGAGTATGTATTATAGCACGTGCATCCCAAAAGACTGATGTCATAACCTTTCCAGCCGCCTTTTTCGTTTCCACGCATGAGGAGTCCACTAGAATGACTGTCGATTGGGCTCCAGTGGGAAATGATGGAGCTATGTTTCTATCACTGACGAAAAATTTTGGTTTTATTACGATTAAAGAGCACTCAAATACTTATCAGAATCATACTTTTCATATCGAGCCATAACCGCCGAAAAAATGTATCCCACAAACTCGAAATTTTACAGGGGAAGGTTTTTTTTAAATTAAATCAGTTTGAATAAAGCCATTATTTTAAAATTTATAATGTAAGTATTTTTTTGTGTAACACATTTAATTTTAATAATTTGCATCATATCGGTTGTTTTGTGGGATACATTTTTTTTGCTTTCCTTCTGGCAACCTATTATTAAAAAAGTGTGTGGGTTACACAAAAAAATTATTTTAGGAAGTGACTTCCCGTTGTTTTTTATTTAATTTTTACTTAGTCCTTAAAGTTAAATTACATTTGATTTAAAAAAAAAATAAATGCATACATTTCTTAGTATATTCGATAAAACAAAAATAAAGTAATGTAAATCATATATTTAAAGTTTTCTGTTAACAAAGTAATGTTATTCATATTAAAATCTTGTAAACTTGAATAACGATAGATAAAAATATATAAAGAGCGCTAAATACTATCTTCCTGGTCGGTTTCAGGTAGCAAATCTTTAACAGATCCATCCCATTTTAAATTTAAATACTCGTGTTGGAATTTTACGGGTATAGTTTTTCTATCGCAAAGCGTTTTCAAATCCTTATATTTAGCAGAAGAAATGTTTAATATATGATCATATAATTGAGTAGGTCCCTCACAAACTATTTGGGAGTTTGTAACGGAGCATAATTTTGTAAATTGAATTTTCACTGAATTTGGAAGTAACGCCTGTGAAAATGTCTTCCAGTCTTTAAAATCACTGTCAGTTAATTCAATACAATTATATTTTCTTGGGTTAGTTCTTGCATTTGATATTATGGTGTACCACTCACTTGGAGCCCAAATAGTCCTATTCCAAATAAACGATTCAATTGTACTATGTATCGAATCAACAGGCATCATGGTGTGTCCAGGGAACAAGTATGTGATTTTTATATTAGTCACAAAATTAGAATTTTCAACAAAATAGGTTAATGTCGCAAGCACAGCTCTGTTTTTGTTCTGTCCTGCGCAGCTATCACAATAAAGATGGACTATCGACTGGGTTTTTCTTTCATCGACTAATTTAAGGTATTGGAAAACAGTTGTGCAAATTTCATTACACCCTCGTTTACCATCCTTTTCTCCCCATAAAAAACAAAACCCATATCTTGTACCACTCTCATAAAAACTTTCATTGTAGAATGAATATTTTCTAGAATAGAACAAAGTAACACTTTTTCCATAGGGAGTATTTAAGACCTTTTGCAAGTCGAAACTTGTACATAAATAAGCCGGATTCTCTTTGCATAGCTTTTGGTCCTCCAAAAATATTTGCTTACATTTCTCTTTGCCCATTAGATGAATTTTATACGGTTCTGATGAATGCAATTGCTTTTGGATTCTGTGTCTAAATTATTGTAATTCTCGCATAAGATACATTTATCTTTATTAGGTAAATGAAAGCCTAAATTGAAACTGTTTTTAAAAATATTACGGAATATTCTTAACGATAACTGACTATTTACTTTATTAATAATTTTCAAATGTTCTACATAATGCTGATATACAGTTTTTATGTTTCGAAATTCTTGAGGTAGATATAATTTTGTACTTTTATTCCTGCGATAATGTGAAGGAACCGCTGGTAATTCTTCTATAAAGGATTTTACTAGCGATATGCTTGCTTCCTCAGATTTGTTGTGTGCAGTTGGCTTTTTCATATTTTCAAGGCAAGTTTTATACGAACTTCTATTTTTTATTACGGATATTAAAATCGTTTGTGAAATGTTCAACGTTTTCAATAAAAATTTTTGACAAACTTTAAAACTGCTATTATTTATATTGATAAAATAATTAAAGCTGCACTTTTTTCTGTCACTTTCTCCATATCGCCTTTTAATATCGACTTGTTTAACACAAGAAGACAGCCAATCTTTCTGTCTAATTTTGTTGCCGATTCCCCAAAAATGTTCATTTATTCTTACTCTTTCATCTTTAGAAATTTTATCATGACACGAATTTGGACATTTTTTCTTTAAGCACGGGTTGGGCAAACACTCGTATTTTTTTTCTTAACTTTTGCAGCCTTTTAGGTATTCTCTTTTGCTGTCCGTAGCCTTTTCCCAACACACGTTTCTCCTCGACTTTTTTAAACTTTCCAAACCATTTAAATCAACGAAAGATTCATCTGAATTGCTATACGGTACCAGGGAGAGCTGTAAAAATATCCAATAATTGAAAACAAAAACATATTTTGCAAAAAAACAAATTCATACCTTCGACATATTGTTCTAAAGCTTTATCTTTAATTAAAGTCTCAAAAAATTGTGTTTTTTCCCCTTGTGTTTCATTTATTTTAAAAGAGAATTTAATTGTATCCCACACAAGCGTTCAAAGAAAATGTAAACAAGTCACCATATGCATTTACATTAAAATTGTTTTTGTTATAAAATCATAACGGTTTAATCTACAGCCATGAAATTTTGACAGATGATGCAAATGATGTTGAACTATCCATTTCGATAACAAACCAAAAATCGATTATGGTGTGGGATACATTATTTTGGCGGTAATGGCTCGATATGTACATACTATGTATGTACGGAAAATGCGGTTTTTTCAATGTCTGATTCGCGAAGTGGAATCTGATGGAACCCACTTTTTAAGTCGACAACAGTAAATAGTTTATTGTTTCCCAGATTTGCAAGGACGTCGTTAATTTCCGGCATAGGATATTTATCGGGGATCGTAACTGAATTGAGTTTACGATAGTCAACGACCATTCGATACTTTTTTTCGCCAGAGACAGCTGACTTTTTGTTACCTATCCATATTGGGGAGTTATCCTTATTATTCCGTTATCTAGGAGTTCTTCAATTTGGCGTTCGATTTCGTATTTTAATGCCATGGGATACGGGTATGGCTTGGAGTTGACAGGGGTTTCGGTTGTTGTCCGGATTTCACCTTTTACAAGAGTTGTGTAGGTGAGTTTTTCATCAGGATCGGAAAAAAGGTTTGGGAATTTATCTATAATATTATTAATTCTGTTTTGCTGTTGTAATGAAAGGTGTGGAATATTGATTGCCACATTATTCACTTCGTGTGATAGTCGCTGTTTTAACATTATATTTATACTTTGACAAAGTGTTATTAAATTCTTATCGGTACGAATAATTGCTTTTAATTCTTTAAGTGTGTCGTTGCCTACTATGCCGTGTGTATAAATGAGCATCTTCCCCCGGACATACACCACACTATCACACCACATCAACTCAACTTCACAACACTGACACGCACCTTCACCATACTCACTTCACAAGTCATCAGGGCTTACAGCCCACATTCCATACTACACACCAACCAACCACATCACACAAGCCGATTCCACATACAAAAGGAACAAAAGGAACCACAAGATCAGCAAGCAACATGGTCCTTCGAGCAAAACGAACGGCACTTTGGTGAACCGTTACCAAAAAAAATATATATATACATATATATATACATAGATGAGTATATATCGCGAATTGTAAATGCATATATGTAAAAACGACAACGAAAAACAAAGTGCACAAAATTGTGATATCCTAATTAATAAATAAAAAGTTA
The DNA here is from genome assembly GCF_016617805.1 of Bactrocera tryoni. Classification (NCBI taxonomy): domain Eukaryota; kingdom Metazoa; phylum Arthropoda; class Insecta; order Diptera; family Tephritidae; genus Bactrocera; species Bactrocera tryoni. The sequence continues at coordinate 18,657,082 of NW_024395824.1, read as the reverse complement.
ACCAAAAGTGGGTGCAAACTACCTTCTTCTTAATTGGCGTAGACACCGCTTACGCGATTATAGCCGAGTTAACAACAGCGCGCCAGTCGTTTCTTCTTTTCGCTACGTGGCGCTAATTGGATATTCCAAGCGTAGCCAGATCCTTCTCTACCTGGTCCTTCCAACGGAGTGGAGGTCTTCCTCTTCTTCTGCTTCCCCCGGCGGGTACAGCGTCGAATACTTTCAGAGCTGGAGTGTTTCCATCTATTCGGACAACATGACCTAGCCAGCGTAGCCACTGTCTTTTAATTCGCTGAACTATGTCAATGTGGTCATATATCTCGTACAGCTCATCGTTCCATCGAATGCGATATTCGCCGTGGCCAAGGCGCAAAGGACCATAAATTTTTCGCATAACTTTTCTCTCGAAAACTCGCAACGTCGGCTCATCAGTTGTTGACATCGTCCAAGTCTCTGCACCATATAGCAGGACGGGAATTATGAGTGACTTATAGAGTTTGGTTTTTGTTTGTCGAGAGAGGACTTTGCTTCTCAATTGCCTACTCAGTCCGAAGTAGCACCTGTTGGCAAGAGTTATCCTGCGTTGGATTTCTAGGCTGACGTTGTTGGTGGTGTTTACGCTGGTTCCAAGATAGACGAAATTATCTACGACTTCAAAGTTATGACTGTCAACAGTGACGTGAGTTCCACGTCGCGAGTGCGACGACTGTTTGTTTGATACCAGGAGATATTTCGTTTTGCCCTCGTTCACTACCAGACCCATTTGTTTTGCTTCCTTGTCCAGCCTGGAGAAAGCAGAACTAACGGCGCGGGTGTTGAGGCCGATGATATCAATATAATCGGCATACGCCAGCAGCTGTACACTCTTATAAAAGATGGTACCTTCTCTATTAAGTTCTGCAGCTCGAACTATTTTCTCCAGAAGCAGGTTGAAAAAGTCACACGATAGGAATCGCCTTGTCTGAAACCTCGTTTGGTATCGAACGGCTCGGAGAGGTCCTTCCCGATTCTAACGGAGCTTTGGTGTTGCTCAACGTCAGCTTACACAGCCGTATCAGTTTTTTCGCGGGGAGCGGGGAAAGCAGCTTCGAAATCGACGAAGAGGTGGTGTGTGTCGATTCTTCTTTCACGGGTCTTTTCCAAGATTTGGCGCATGGTGAATATCTGGTCGGTTGTAGATTTTCCAGGTCTAAAGCCACACTGATAAGGTCCAATCAGTTTGTTGACGGTGGGCTTTAATCTTTCACACAATACGCTCGATAGAACCTTATATGCGATGTTGAGGAGACTAATCCCACGGTAGTTGGCGCAGATTGTGGGGTCTCCTTTTTTATGGATTGGGCATAGCACACTTAAATTCCAATCGTTGGGCATGCTTTCGTCCGACCCTATTTTACAAAGAAGCTGATGCATGCTCCTTATCAGTTCTTCGCCGCCGTGTTTGAATAGCTCGGCCGGCAATCCGTCGGCCCCTGCCGCTTTGTTGTTCTTCAGGCGGGCAATTGCTATTCGAACTTCTTCATGGTCGGGTAATGGTACGTCTGCTCCATCGTCATCGATTGGGGAATCGGGTTCTCCTTCTCCTGGTGTTGTGTGTTCACTGCCATTCAGCAGGCTGGAGAAGTGTTCCCTCCATAATTTAAGTATGCTCTGGGCATCGGTCACTAGATCACCTTTGGGGGTTCTACAAGAGTATGCTCCGGTCTTGAAACCTTCTGTAAGCCGCCGCATTTTTTCGTAGAATTTTCGAGCATTACCCCTGTCGGCCAGCTCATCAAGCTCTTCGTACTCACGCATTTCGGCCTCTTTCTTTTTCTGTCTACAAATGGGTCTCGCTTTCCTCTTCAACTCTCGGTATCTATCCCATCCCGCACGTGTAGTGGTCGATCGTAACGTTGCGAGGTAGGCTGCCTGTTTTCTCTCCTCTGCGACACGGCACTCCTCGTCGTACCAGCTGTTCTTTTGCACTTTCCGAAAACCAATGGTTTCGGTTGCAGCTGTACGTAAGGAGTTTGAAATGCCGTCCCACAGTTCCCTTATACCGAGTTGTTGACGAGTGCTCTCAGAGAGCAGGAGTGCAAGCCGAGTAGAAAATCGTTCGGCTGTCTGTTGTGATTGCAGCTTCTCGACGTCGAACCTTCTTTGTGTTTGGTGGCGCGCGTTTTTTGCTGCACAGAGGCGGGTGCGAATCTTAGCTGCAACAAGATAGTGGTCCGAGTCGATGTTAGGACCTCGGAGCGCACGCACATCTAAAACACTGGATGTCTTCCGTCTATCACAACATAATCGATCTGGTTGGTAGTTTTTCGATCCGGAGACAGCCAGGTAGCTTGATGAATCTTCTTATGCTGGAATCTAGTACTACAGATAACCATATTTCGAGCCCCGGCGAATTCAATCAGCCTCAACCCATTTGGGGATGTTTCGTCGTGAAGGCTGAATTTACCGACCATAGTGCCAAATATACCTTCTTTGCGCACCCTAGCGTTAAAGTCGCCAAGCACGATTTTGACATCGTGGCGGGGGCAGCCTTCATAAGCGCGCTCCAAGCACTCATAGAAGGCATCTTTGGTCACATCGTCCTTCTCTTCCATCGGGGCGTGGGCGCAAATCAGCGGTATGTTGAAGAACCTCGCTTTGATGCGGATTGTGGCTAGACGTTCATTCACCGGAGTGAATGATAGTACTCGGTGACGAAGTCTATCTCCCACCACCAATCCAACACCAAACTTGCGCTCCTTTATATGGCCACTGTAGTAAATGTCACAAGGACCTACTCGCCTCAGTCCTTGTCCCGTCCATCGCATTTCTTGGACGGCGGTGATGTCAGCCTTTATTTTTGCGAGGACATCAACCAGCTGGGCAGTGGCACCTTCCCAATTAAGGGTCCGGACATTCCAGGTGTATGCCCTGATATCGTAGTCCTTATTTCGTTTGCCATGGTCGTCATCAAAAGGGAGGTCTCTCATCCGAGGCATGTTGTTCTTTTTCACTTGGGGTATTTTTTACGTGGCGGGTCCCAAACTCAGCGCACAACCCTATGCAGGGGATGTTTCGCCTTCTAACTTTAGCTCGCCTTCGAACGGATGTTCTTAGGCTACCGGGAGGATACTTGGTCAAAGACCGGAACTAGTGAGCTGCTTGAGCCATGTGTAAAAGAATCGCTTCTGGCCACTCCCAAGTGAATTGCGATCAGAGAACTTTCCTCACTTGCGTGAACTTCTACACATGACTCCATCCTCCTCTCATGCAAACTAACACTAAATAAAATACGGGCGCGGACATAAAATTAAATAAATAAAATACGGCTGATAACAAACAAATAAATAAAACTGCAAAATACAAATAAAACAAAAGTGGAAAAAAAGAACCATCAACACAACAAGCGGAACGCCGGCGTTGGAAGGAATTCCCATCGAGACAAGCAAGGAAACAAACCCCCTTTTCAACCAAAATCAATTCCCAAAGTCCCTGAGGAAAATCAGAGTGAGTGTATCCATTTCACTTTTGATTTTATTTATTATATGTATCTGTGTATGTAGCGTTGCACAAACGGTCAATTTAATAAAACCGATAGAAATCAAACCCGTTTAATAAAAACGGTTAGTAAAAGTTCTAAATCGGCGGGAAATTTAAGTACATACAAACCAATACTGTAAATAATATATATGTATATTAGGCCGGGTCGATTTGTGGGGAGGCAAAAAATTGCCCATTGCTCAATGATAATCATATTCTAGGAATCAAAACATGAAACTTTGCCGAAGGAACCATACGAAACGAATTCTGATCTCCCCCATTTCGGGTCGAACTTTGGGGTAGGGGCAAATTTTGAAATAGAATTGAAATTACCATTTCATTCTTATTACCTCTGAAAGTGAGGAGAACTAAAGCAATAACCGCTATGGTAATTATTTAAAAAAAAATAATAAGTGAAGTGATCATTCCAAATCAAAAAGTTTACAATGAATCCACCATCCTCTACACCGCAAGATGAAGCAACTACATCAACAACTATCGAAAACCCAATGAGTCATATACCCAAGCATGATGTTGCTGTTTTTGGTGTGTCTACTGATTTGACTGATCTTAATTTACCAACCCATCTGGATATCTTGAGATATTATTTTTACTTAAGCGAACGTGCTAAAACAGAACAAAAAAGTTTTCCCATAAATCATTCACTATTCAAGTACAAGATAAGTTGATTGGAATTTGGGAAAAACTTCATATGGAAATAATGCTGAAAAAAGTGTATGTAATAAATTGAATAAATTGCTTGACAAGTATCAAGAGCAAATCAAGAGAAGAAACAACACCCAACAATTTACAGAGTATGTAAAATCTCTGGAAACAATTTTTTACATTGGAACATGTAAATGCGATTTGAAGGCAGCTCCATGTGCATGCGGCTGGGTTCCCGAATGCCTCAAAGAGTTCATGCACGATCAACATAATCAGAGAAGACTAACAATGAATGCATTTATGATGGAAACTGAAGAGCAAGGAGCAATGTCTATGTCATCCATGCCAACATACCAAGATCCCGATGATTCAACATACGCACCGCCACCGGTTCAAGAAGATATGGATAGAAGCACAAGTTCACAATACACAGAGAGATACGATTGTTTTAACTTTGCCTTGGTATGTGACAGGTTTGGTGTGCCTGACAGAGTAGCATCAGCATTGGGAACCGCTCTTTTGCAAGATTTTAAAATTAAAGATAAGCATGGGAAACCTCTCATTATGGATAAATCGAAAGTTCGCATAGAAAAAGAGAAATGGAGACAAAAAGTGCTTCGCAAACGGTTAGATGATACCAATTTGTTAGCGTTTTCATTGGATGGCAGAAAAGATGATACTTTAACGATAGATAAAATTGATGAGAAGTATCATACTAGGATGGTAAAAGAACCTCATCTTGTTATTTTGAGAGAACCCAATTCTGTATTGATTGGTTACGTTATAACCCATAGCATAATACGAAAACATGTTCATTAAGTATGTGAATTTCTAGAATAAAGAGCATACATATTCTGCAAAAGAAAACATATACCTTTTCAACCATTCATAAGATTATGAATTAACAGGGGTCTCAACCGCTCTTTGCTGAGAAGGTAGAAATCGCACAACGGGACATCGGCATCCTTAAGAATCTTCGAAGCGCATAAAGAAGGAAAAAAATTATATCTCGCTTCCAACTACTAAATCTACTAAATTTTTCTATCTGATAATAAGAAAAAATATAAAACTGTATGTAGGAGGACCTTCCCGTTAGAAGTAAAAACTCAGGTTTGGAGAGGCTTTCTTAGAGGTGTCAAGGAACCTATTTTTCCGAGTACCAAACGAAAAAAAAATCTTTTTTTTGAATCACTCTAACGTACATACATACATATGTTTATCATTACGATAAAAATATTTGAGTCAAATTTATTTTATTTGCATAGAATAACTCATCCAGTTATTCTAATTTTTTTGTTTAATTTGCACATAATAATTCTTTCAGTTATTCTCATTTCGATCATTTAATTTGCAAAAAAAAAGAAAAACAAAAAAATGCACAAACATACAAAAAATCAAGTATTTTACTTGCACATACATACATACATATGTCCGGTGATACCCCTTATGCTTGATCAAACAATAAGCAGGATTGCCTCAAATAAGTAAGCAAAAGTAAAGGCAAAAACAAAAAACAATTATATACATACATATATACTACGTATACTTAATAGAAAAAGTAATAAAAAAGAAAAAAGTAAAGAAAAACGAACAAAAAAAAGAAATTTACGTATGTACATATGTATACATATGCACCAATTTGGTACACATGCGTTGATATATTTACACATGGAACATACTTATGTACGTACATTTATATAATTATTTATTATAAACTCAACCCTTTGAGAACATTTGAGTACATGCCAATAGACTGTACTCACATACATACGTGCATATACATATTTACGAGATATACAGAGAGTGCTCATTTACAAGCCGAAGTGCAGATACGATTATTTCGTTTCTCAATTCTGTTTATGCACGCTCGCTCCACTGAGAAACAATATATGAACGCTTGAATATACACTTCTACATAAGTATATATGTACATACGTAACGTTAATTATACCCTACGAGGGTACCTCAAAATATTATATACTTATTACACGGTTCGGTAGAAAAAGTATAAAGTATTAAAATATATTTATATAAATAAACTAATAATTAGATAAGATATTTAATTTGATAAGCAAAAACAAGCAGGATTACGTATATATGTATGTACAAAAAGCACTGATCTTTTGAGCACTCAGTTGCAAGTACATACAAACGGATTCGTCTATAGGTATACCCTATAAAACATACAAACACAAAACAAATTAATAAAATAAATATTGCATATTTTAACAATAAAATAAATAATAAATAAATTCGGTAATACTTGTATACTTTTTTCGAGATTAATTAAAACGAAACGCGTTTTTAATTTAATCCGATAAACAAAATAAAATAAAGCAAAACGTTTTACACTTTTATTATTTACAAGAGATTATTTACAATTTTATATAAATTCAATCAGTTTACACGGAAAGAAATTATTTCGTTAATTTATTTTTTCTAAATTAATGCAGATTCTAAAGAATCTAAATCTTCACAACTACTGAAAGTTCCAAAAATGATTTCGGACGAAAAAAGTCCATGCACACCTGCAGAAGCTACACGCTCAAAGTAAGGTGTTACAAAACAAAAAAGGGGGAAAGACAATATACATATACAGTAAATTTATTGCTGAGAGTGACAGTTTAATAAGATACTAAGATACTCGATTTTCATCTTCGCCGATTCAAGATAATTCTGAATTGGCATTTGAAATCAAAAAGGAAATTGGGACAATTTTTGGATACGTCTTCAAGCTTCTTATGACGCAATAGTAGAATATGATGATTCAGATCTACCAGAAAATTTGAAATCCTCGGCTTAAGCCAAATATGAAAATTGCTTAGACCAATTTGAAGAAACGAAAGCAATGATTACTGATCAATTGAAACTAATTAAAGCAATTGCACCTACTCCTCTTCCGCGACTAGAGATGCCACAAGTACAAAGTCAAGAGGCCAGTTCAGGCATCCACCTCAAGGTGCCCGCATGTGACACAGAAATTTTTCATGGGGGTTTTGAACAATGGCTGTCCTTCCGGGACATGTTCACAGCCGTTTACATAAACCACCCAAAATTATCTAATGCACAAAAATTGTATCACCTCCGATACAAAACGAAAGGTCAAGCTGTCGTCATAGTAAAACAGTTCGCATTAAATGACGGCAATTTTAATATGGATTGGGAAGCTTTGAAATGAAGATACGAAAATTAACGAATATTGGTCGATAAGGAAATAACAATTTTAATGAACTTGCCAAAAATTCAAAAGGAAACCAGTGAGGAATTTATCAAACTTCAATCCAATGTCTCCAATTCTTGTCGATTTTATCGACACAAAACATTCCCACAGACAACTGGGACCCTATAATGGTAAATATATGCACAGCAGCGTTACCAGAAAAGTTATTATTATTGTGGGAGCAATCGCTCTCATCACGGAAAAGGTGACCAACGTGACAACAAATGAAAGATTTTCTCACTACCCAGTACAAATTGAAAAAAGGGTAGACAAAAAAATAACCAAACCAAAAGGTAATGAACACGACCTCAATAGAAGCTTCCACAAGCCCCAAGCCAATAGTAACAACAATTTGAATAGAAGCTTCTTCAAAACGCAATCGTTCTCATCTGAACAGAATAAATATAGATCTTGCGAACTAAGCTCAAATCTTGCGAGAGATTCAAAAAATTGAATATTATCGGCCGCAACAATTTCGTAAAAACAATAAGACTTTGTACAAACTGCTTGTCACATGCGCATACACTCAAAGAGTGCGAAAGCAAATTTAACCGCGTCTATTGTCATAAACGACACCATTCGATGCTTCATGTAAATAATTTTTCCAGCTTACCCCCAAACAGCGCAAATATCAGAAGAGCCACGGGCTTAGTTGCAGCAATAATCCCGAAGTACCAAATCCACAAAATTGCCAAGAAGCACCATGCTGCTCAAAGGCATTAAAAACTCAAACGCTACACAGCGAAAATCAAAGTAGGGTACTACTACCCACAGCTGTCGTCTCCATCGAGCATCGAGGAGAACTGTTTAAGCTAAGGGCCCTAATAGACCAAGGATCACAACGATCTTTCATAGCGTCTAGGGCACAAAATAGGCTAAAATTGCCAACAAAACAAGCCAACTTTACGGGAATGGGCGGAAAAGTAGTTTAAAACTCTAATAAAATCTGCCCCATTACCATATTTTCCCCCCAAGCGGATATAAGAATACAAGCAGAAGCTATAGTCTTGTCGCAACTAACAAATATGCTTCCAAGTTATCATATAAATAGCAAGCATTGGGAAAAGGTTTCACACCTTAAGTTAGCAGATCCAAACTGCAACACCCCCGCTCAAATAGACCTTCTATTAGGCAGCGATATCATACCACAGATAATACTCGAAGGTATTGAGAAAATTTCTAACAGACTTTTGGCACAAAAGACTATTTTCGGTTGGAAGAATACCTCCATTAAGATCACATGGAGGAAGTAAGCCCATGCGAAAAAATCATCAGTGGCAAATACTACTCATTTTACTTGCCACATCATACAGAAAAGCCAGATAAAAAAACAACTAAAGTAAGAGTTGTCTTCAACGCCTCAAGATCAATTCGCTCGGGGAAATCCCTAAATGATATCCTATTTACGGGACCCACGCTCCAACCTGTTGCTTATTCTAAACTGGCGTATGTTCAAATACGTATTCAACGGGGACGCCCAAAAACTGTACAGACAAATAGTCGTACATAAAGACGGTCAAGATTTTCAGCGAATTATTTTCCGAAAATCCCCCAATAGTCCACTACGCGACTTCAAGCTAAACACAGTTACCTTTGGCATTAACTGTGCTCCATACTCAGCCATTCAAACACTCCATGAATTGGCTGAAAACACCAAGTCAGAATTTCCTCTGGCAACCCAGGTGTTAAAAGCACAAACGTATGTAGACAATATTCTGTCTGGAAGTCACAGTCTTCTACAAGCATACGAATCATTATCGCAGGCAATCCAAGCCCTCAAATCCGCAGGGTTCCCATTAAAAAATATAACAGCAAATCACCGTAATATATTAAAAAACATATCAAAAGAAAATTTTTTGGACACAAATTTCCTTTTATTCGAAAAGTACAACAAAAACATTAGGCATCCAATGGAATGCGATATCGGACCAGTTCTCATACATGACAGAGTCCATATCCGCATTATCAGCCATTTCGAAAAGACATATTTTATCCTCGGTGGCAAAACTTTTCGACCCCGCAGGATGGCTGTCGCCAATTATGATCCAAGCGAAAATCTTAATACAAGAACTATGGTCCCAGTTTGCAAACAATCTGAATGATATTTCTCAGATTCAAATTCCGCGATGGGTGAATTACTCCCCCGATCACAAAGTCGAATTACATCGCTTCTGTGACGCCTCTGAAAAGGCATACTGCGCTACTATCTATGTGCGCACGCAAAGCGACACCACGACCACAAGCCACTTATTAGCAGCAAAATCAAAGGTGGCACCCTTGAAAACTATAAGTCTCCCACGACTTGAGTTATGTGGCGCACTACTACTGTCAAAATTAGTAGCCATGGTGCGAATGCATTTAAATATGACAAAATGCAAACTATATATGTGGTCCGATTCCGAAATAGTTCTATCCTGGTTAGAAAAGCCACCACACGCGTGGAAAACATATATTTCTAATCGAACGTCCCAAATACTTAATCTAGTAGGATCAGCCACTTTCACCTACTCCCCACAGTAGAGTAGAGTTCCACAATTGCAAGCCCAAGAGGCAAGTTCTGGCATTCATCTCAAAGTGCCAGCGTGTGATACGGAAATATTTCATGGAGGTTATGAACAATGGCCGTCCTTCCGGGACATGTTTACGGCCGCAAAAATTGTATCACCTCCGATACAAAACAGAAGGTCAAGCAGGCGCAATAGTAAAACAGTTCGCATTGAATGACGATAATTTTAATTTAGCTTGGGAAGCTTTAAGACAAAGATATGGAAATGAGAGAATATTAGTTGACAAGCAAGTAACGATACTTATGAACTTATCTAAAATTCACAGAGCAACCATTGAAGAATCCATGAAACTAGAACCCACTGTTTCAAATTGTTTGTCGGTGCTATCGACACAAAATATTCTCACACACAATTGGGATCCTATTCTGGTAAACATATGTATGTACCGCCGCATTACCAGAAAAATCATTACTCTTGTGGGAGCAATCGCTCTCATCAAGAAGAAAATGCCCAACTTGGCAGTAGATGAAAGATTTCTTAACTACCCAATACGAAATTGCGGAAAGGGTAAACAAAAAAGTAGTCAGAACTAAAAACGTTCAACAAGACCTAAATCGAAGCTTTAATAGACCCCAAGCCGGAAGCAACAATCACTTAAACAGAAGCTTTTTCAAAACACAATCGTTCACATCTGAACAAAATAAATTCACGTCATGCGAACTATGTACTGGAGGGCATAAGTTAAAAGCTTGCGAGAAATTAAAAAAATTTAATGTCAATGAAAGGAACAACTTTGTCAGGTCAAGAAGACTCTGTACAAACTGCTTGTCCCACTTACACAATCTTAATACTTGCGAAAGCAAATCTAATTGCGTATATTGCCACAAAAGGCATCATTCCATGCTACATCTCACTAACTTTCCCAACACATATCAAAGTAGCGCTTTCTCAAAAAAAGCCACGGGTTTAGTTGCAACAGCAACTTCCGAAACAAAAACTCCATAAATTTGCCAAGAGACACCATGCTGCTCAAAGGCATTAACAACTCTACTCTAAAACGCTACACAGCGAAAATCATAGTAGAGTACTACTGCCCACAGCAGTTTTCTCCATCGAACATCGAGGAGACCTGTTCAACCTAAGAGCCCTAATAGACCAACGATCACAACGATCATTCATAGCGTCTAGGGCACAAAATAGGCTAAAACTGCCAACAAAACAAGCAAATTATAAAATTAAGGGAATGGGCGGACGAGTAGTTCAAAACTCTAACAAATTATGCCTCATTACCCTAATTTTCCCCCAAGCGGATAAGCGCATTTAAGCAAATGCTATTGTCCTACTGCTACTAACAAACATGCTTCCAAGCTATAAAATAAATAGCAAGCATTGGGAAAAGATTTCACATCTGACTCTAGCAGATCCCAACTGCAACACCCCCTCTCAGATAGACCTTCTATTAGGCAGCGATCTTATATCGCAAATTATTCTAGAAGGTGTTGAAAAAATTTCAAAAACACTACTGGCGCAAAATACCTACCATTTTCGGATGAGTCCTAAGTGGACTAGTTGCGGAACCAGTCACAGAAATGACAACTGAAGTTGAGGAAATCTCAAACGACTACCCCGATTCACAATTGAGAAAATTTTGAAGAACTCCCCCCCCCATTTCAATTACAACACCAGAAGCTCAGTATTGTGAAGACTTTTACAAAGCCACAACTACACGATCAAATAATGGTCGGTATGTCGTACGACTACCACTAAAACAACAATTTCCAGACACACTCGCCTTAGGTCACTCTCGCTCCTCTGCAATACAGCAGTTTCAAAGTAACCTACTTAGAAAAGGTGAGTTCAAACAAGATTATGATGGTGTCTTCGAAGAATACCTCCATTTAGATTACATGGAGGAAGTAAGCCCATGTGAAAAAATCATAAAAGGCAAATATTACTCATTCTACTTGCCACATCATGCAGTAGTAAAGCCTGACAAAAAAACAACAAAAGTCAGAGTTGTCTTTAATGCCTCAAGAACCACTAGCTCGGGGGATTCCCTAAATGATATTCTATTTACGGGACCTACATTCCAACCAGATCTAATGATCCTCATATTGAACTGGCGTATATACAAATACGTATTCAATGGGGATGTCGAAAAAATGTACCGACAAATACTCGTACATAAAGATGATCAAGAATTTCAGCCGATTATTTTCCGAAAATCTGCCAATATTCCAATACGCGACTTTAAATTGAAAACAGTTACCTTTGGCGTAAACTGCGCCCCATATCTAGCCATTTGTACACTACACAAATTGGCAGAAGACACAAAGCCAGAATTTCCACTGGCAACACAAGTCTTAAAAACGCAAACGTATGTAGACGATATCCTGTCTGGAAGCCACAGTATTCCAAAACCATACGAGACCTTATCACGGGTAATAAATGCCCTCAACACCGCAGTGTTTTCATTTAAAAAGATAACAGCTAATCACCCAAATATTTTATAAAATATTCGAAAAGACAATTTGTTGGATACTAACTTCCTTATATTTGAAAAGGAGAGTACAACAAAAACTCTGGGCATCCAAAGGAATGCCATATCGGACCAGTTTTCATACACGACTGAGTCCATATCCACATTATCCGCCATTACAAATCGATAAATTCTCTCCTCTTTGGCAAAACTTTTTGACCCCGCAGGATGGCTATCGCCAATTATGATACAAGCCAGAATCCTGATACAAGAGTTATGGCTAGATGGGACCGACTGGGACGAGGAAGTAAAATCACTTCGTTTAGAAAAGTTATCCCAGTTCGCAAGCAATCTAAACGACATCTCACAAATACAAATCCCACGATGGGTAAATTATGTCCCAGAGCACAAAGTCGAACTACACGCCTTTGAAAAGGCATATTGCGCTACTATATATGTTCGCACACAAAGCGACAAGGCGACCACAAGCCACTTACTAGTTGCAAAAGCAAAAGTGGCTCTCCTAAAAACAATAAGTCTACGACGAATAGAACTATGTGGTGCACTACTACTTGCCAGAATATAGCAAAATATAAATTATATCTCTGGTCAGATTCCGAGATTGTATTAGCCTGGTTGGAAGAACCACCACATGCATAGAAGACGTATATTTCCAATGGAAGGTCTCAAATTCTTGACCTAGTGGGATCAATCACTTGGCGACACGTAGCCAGTGCTGACAATCCTGCTGATTTGGGTACAAGAGGGTGCAAACCTTTGCACCTTGCCACCATCACCCTCTGGTGGAATGGCCCCCGATGGTTGATAGAATATCTTGATTCTTGGCCACAATCACCCATGCGCAATATTATTGCCCCTGAAAGTCGGAAGATCGACTCCTTTCACATAACATCGGATGATACTGATCAAATTCATAGAGCGACTCAAACTTAGAATTAAGGGAATACGCACAGTATACCCCCAAGGCGATACGGTGACGCACCTAGACTTATAAAAGGCAAAGGTCACTCTTATCGCATCTACTCAAGCGCTCTACTTCAGCCCAGAGATTTCAGTGCTAAGAGAATCGAAGTCGATTGATAAAAAGAGCTCACTGCGAGTACTAAATCCAGTCATAGATACGAAGGGTCTACTTCGTGCAAATGGTCGGCTTGTCAATTCAAGCCTAACGCATAACGAACGTCATCCCATTGTATCTCAATTATGTCCGCGTACTATTATTACACGCAGAACACCGCCTTAGGCAACAAATATTTCGCCAAGGTTTTATATATATTTATATACCAAGACTCAAGCCAAACATAAAGAAATGCATTTTTTCGTGCAAGATCTGCACTATGCATAAGCAAAAGATGCGAACGCAGATTATGGCAGCACGCTGCAACTTTGCTCTGCCCTTCACTATCACAGGTGTCGAATTTCCTGAACCTTTCCAAATAAAGGCGTCCACGCTAAGGTCTCCTCCACTAATGAAAGGCTACGTGGCTGTCTTTGTATGTTTTATGACAAAAGCAGTACACCTCGAGCTATGTACTAATCTGGCAAAAGAGGCTTTTCTCGCGGCATTTGCTCGCTTCGTCGGATGACGTGGTTTTCCGTCAAAAGTCATGAGCGACAATGGCAAGACATTTATAGGAGCTCAACGAGTCACTGAAAAACAGTTTGTGGACTTTTATTTATTTATTTATAATAATTCATATAACAAAAAGAGTTTTATTATATAAATACATAAACGCAGCACTGGCTACGAGGCCTTCAGCTGTCTTGTAATTATAACTAGGTGAAAAATTCTAATTGCTAAGGGTTAGTAAAGATGTAATTTGCTTAAATATATTTTAACAAATCGTTGGTTTTTAAAAATCTATATACAATCATTACGTTTTTTTCTGAAGGTTCAATTAGTAGTTTTATGAGATCAATGTTGCCAGAGTTGTGGGCTGTTGGGTGAAGCATCGGACAGAGTGTGAGTAAGTGTTTGATAGTAGCGGTGTCCTCGCAAAGGGGGCAAATGGATGGGCTTTTACCCGATAGTAAGTGGGCGTGTGTTATGATAGTGTGTCCAATCCTTAATCGAGTATATGTCTTCATTGCGCTAGTTGGAACTGCTGACGAGTAGATTATACGATTTCTGGCTGGGTTTATGACCGCGTGGTGATGTTTAAATGTTTTCCATTCGCTTGCGTTTTTTTGATGCCTTTTGTGCTTAATAAGGTTAAGAATGTCTTGCTTGGATGAGATGTAGTATGTTAAGGCAGGAGTCCTGGCTATATTTTTCGCAGCGAGGTCTGCAAAGTGGTTGCCTGTAAAACCAGCATGGCCAGGGATCCACATTACTTGGATTTTCTGAGGGGCACCAATGACCGCGTCCCTGATAACTTCTATTATGGGATTGCGGTTGGAAGGGGACGTTATTGCAGACACACACGATGTGCTGTCTGTACAGATGAGGAACTTTACTTTAGTCTTTTTTGCGTAATTAACTGCATGAAGGATAGCAGATCCTTCAGCGCTAAGTACAGAGCTCATTGAGGGAAGAAGCCAATTGCAAATAATTTCTCTTGTGGCAGTGAGAACTGCTAACGAAGTGGAATCGATGGACTTGGAGCCATCCGTAAACAATAACTTCCAGCCATTATTTGTGTAATTAGATTCCAGTTCAGCAAAGGTTTGTTGAAAGACTTCGTTTGGTGTGTTTTGCTTGGACAAAAACATAAGCTTATTCTGTAGTATTTTATTATTGATCAGACAGGGAGGATGTATTTTCTGCAGCGAAACTTAAGCATCTCGAAATAGCCGATTGTATTCTTGGAATTTTTCTTTTTTTCGTGGCATGCGTGATAGTTGTATTTAGTAATGGGTTGGTGTTCTCAGCCGTTTTCGCAAGAATTTGAAGCGAAGAATCTATAATTTTATTTTGAATAGTTGGTAAACCAGATTCAGCCATTATCGTTTTTATTGGCGAGGTTGGAAAGGCCCGGAGACTTCGCCGTATTGCGTAATGGTAAGGTGCATTTAAAAGGTTGATACTGCTTTTGGAGCAATTGCCATAGATGGGGAGCCCATAATCTATTTTTGAAGTTAGCAAAGCTCTGACAACATTGACTAGTGTGTTCGGATGAATAGATGAATGCTTAGAAGAGAGATATTTAACAATATTTAATCGTGACATTAACGAGTTTCTGACATATTTACAGTGAGCATTAAAATTATAATTAGAGTCAAAAATTAATCCTAGTATTTTCAGCTGTGTTTTACATTCGATGTTAGTTTGGTTGTGGGTTAGTGAAATACCGTTGCAATTTTGCTTCCTACATACATGAAGGATATGTGTTTTGTCTAAGGAAAGTGAAGCACCAGACTCCAGTGACCAAGTCTCAATTCTGGCGAGTATATTAGTAAATAAGGATTGAGCTAAATTAACGTCAGAGACTTTTGTGTAGATTAGGACATCGTCAGCATAGATCTGGTGCTCAATTCCTATGTAATTTTTTAGCATCCTACTAATATCATCGAAAGCAATGATAAAAAGGAGCGCTGAAAGAGGTGAGCCTTGCGGCGTACCATTAGAAAGCGGGAGTGTTGAAGAAAGAAAACCATTTACGTTGACTTTGAGTTTTCTGTTTGTGAGAAAGTTAGTAATAAAACGTATCATATTCTGGCCTATTTTCCATTTTCAAAGTTGTCGAATAATAATATGGGCTCCAATTTTCCAAAATTTTGCCCATACATGGAAGGAGGGAAATCGGCCTATAGTTAGCAAGTTCATCGGAGGATTTGTGTGGTTTAAGTATTGGTATAACACAGGACGTTTTCCAAAATTGGGGGTAGACACCAGTATTGAAAATTTTGTTATAAAGCTTTACCAATCGGAGCTTGAGAGTTTTTGGCATATGTCTGATAATTGGATAAGAAATTTTATCTTGCCCCGGGGACTTACCCTTAACGGCAGATGCAACGAACTCGAATTCAGACAGTGAAATGCTGGTTTCTATTTGTTTAGCAGAAAAAGAAAGAAAGGAGACAGAGTAGGAAGTGTCAAAAATATATCAATATGGACTGTATGTCTTGGATATGTTGGTAATTGAGCCTCGGCTAATTTCAGTTGGTTCGGATGTCTCGCGTACTTATTTTCTATACAGACGGTGCAGTTGGAAATTTGCAATTTGGTTCTGACGAAAATTTCATTGTCAGTCGCATTCCTATGAGCTCTTAGGTGTTTCTTCAATATGACGTTGACCTGTTCATGTTTGTTGATTAATTACTAAATCGAATCGAATAAATATTTTGATTCATGATTCTATACAAGGTATTAAATGATGACAATGGCTTTCATCGATATGAATTGTGACACAACATTACACCATCGTTTTTATACTCTCGCAACAAAGTTGCTAAGGAGAGTATTATAGTTTTGTTCACATAACGGTTGTTTGTAAGTCCTAAAACTAAAAAAGTCAGATATAGGGTTATATATACCAAAGTGATCAGAGTGACGAGTAGAGTTGAAATCCGGATGTCTGTCTGTCCGTCCGTCCGTGCAAGCTGTAACTTGAGTAAGAATTGAGATGTCATGATGAAACTTGGTGCACGTATTTCCTGGCTCCATAAGAAGGTTAGTTTCGAAGATGGGCGAAATCGGCCCACTGCCACGCCCACAAAATGGCGGAAACCGAAAACCTATAAAGTGTCATAACTAAGCCATAAATAAAGATATTAAAGTGAAATTTGGCACAAAGGATCGCATTAGGGAGGGGCATATTCGGACGCAATTTTTTTGGAAAAGTGGGCGTGGCCCCGCCCCCTACTATGTTTTTTGTACATATCTCGGAAACTACTACAGCTATGTCAACCAAACTCTATAGAGTCGTTTTCTTCAGGCATTTCCATATACAGTTCAAAAATGGAAGAAGTCGGATAATAACCGCGCCCACCTCCCATACAAAGGTTATGTTGAAAATCACTAAAAGTGCGTTAACCGACTAACAAAAACAGAAACACTAAATTTTACGGAAGAAGTGGCAGAAGGAAGCTGCACCCAGGCTTTTTTTTGAAATTGAAAATGGGCGTGGCGTCGCCCACTTACGGACCATATTTCAGGAACTACTCAACCGATTTCAATGAAATTCGGTATATAATATTTTCCTAACACCCTGATGACATGTACGAAATCGGTTCATAACCACGCCTTCTTCCAATATAACGCTATTTTGAATTCCATCTGATGCCTTCTCTGTATAATATATACATTAGGAAATGAAAATACAATTCAATACTCAAAGTACACTAATTGATCTAATCTAATTAATTTTACAGCAAAATAAAAAAGTATGTAAATTATTATCACTTTATCATGCGAGAGTATAAAATGTTCGGCGACACCCGAACTTAGCCCTTCCTTACTTGTTTGTTTGTAATTTAGTTCATAATTATACTGTTCCAGGATGGCTTTCCGTCACTTCATTTGCTTACTATTGTTTTTTTTTGTGCTTTATGGCATATGTGTGGACTTTATTCAACAAGTTTCACCTGGGATTGTACAAAAGTACGCTCCTTAAGGCATTAACTCGCAGTTCATCCCTCCAAGCGCTTCTCATATGGGTGGTTTATGGGAATCAGCGGTAAAAAGCTTTAAACTCCACTTTAAAAAAGTAGCTGGAAACTGCAAATTTAACTTTGAAAAATTTACAACATTATTAATTCGTATTGAAGCCGTTCTCAATTCACGGCTATTGACGACACTCTCGAAGGAGCACCCATTCTGGCCTTACCTGAGCCAGGCGTGGAGTCGCTTTCCTTACTAAATAGATGGGAGATAATTAAAATTCTCCATAATGATTTCAGCCGCAGATGGAAGGAGGAGTATATTAAGGACCTCCATAAAAGGTACCGCTGAAAAACTCCCAAAAAGACGCCAAAGCTTGGATATGTTGTCCTAATACATGACGACTGTCTCCCCTCTAGAGAATGGCGGCTTGGTCGCATAGAGAAGCTACATCACGGCTCCGACGGTCATATACGAGTAGTTCACCTCTGTACTCAAAACGAAACTCTAACGAGACCGTTCGTTATACTATGCTTCTTACCAACCGCAGATAATAACGAAAATGCCCACAATAAACAACCCGTGCAATAACACCGACACGCTGAAATTGAAACATCCGTTTAATAAACAAAACCGAAATAAACCGCAAATATGATCAATCATAAATAATGGGTAGATGATTACGACGTCGACAAACCAGATAAAGCTATGGGCTCTTCAAGGGGCATACAACATCGAAAAGGCGTCATCAAAGGCCGCACCATCGACGTACATACTTCCGGGCTCAGCAACGTTGTGGCAACGTTGTAGCAGCTTCAGCGATTGCTAGGCTGAACATTCGCCTAGGGGAGCCGAGATGCCTAAATGAGTTAAGCTTCCCGCCCTCACGCGCCACTACACTACACAACTCATCACTCACAAGCAACACTGGCACATACACCACACCTGAAGACAGCAGTTTCCCCACACACCATACATCCATTGGAAGCAGCAGAAAACACCACACACACCCCAATACACACACCTACTAATCCACCACCGCCCAAAGAGCAAAAAGCTTCGTCCTGGAATTGAAAGTCTCCTTTCGACCACAAGTTTCGATCTGTAAACATCGTCGTACGTTCTACATTTTTCATATTTTTCGGCACGCAGCTCAACCATCGTTCTGCATTTCTTCGTATATTCCGCAGCGCAACCATCTTCTTGCATTTTCTTCCTATATTCCGCAGCTCAACCATCTTTCTACGTCTGGTGATCTTCGACGCGCAGCTGTTCAACCAATATATCGTCATATTTTTTTATAATTTCATAAACATAGTTATACAAACAACACTGGTATTTCATTTTTTACATACATACATTGTCACGGATTTTGTGGATTTAAAAAATTAAATGAAGAAATAGATTTCACGTCACTACAATTAAAATAAACAAATAAAAACAAGTAAGGAAGGGCTAAGTTCGGGTGTCACCGAACATTTTATACCCTCGCATGATAAAGTGATAATCGAGATTTCATTATACGTCATTTACATATTTTTCAAATACCGTATTTTTGTAAAGTTTTATTCCGCTTTCATCATTGGTTCCTAATGTATATACTCGTATTATACAGAAAAGACAACAGATGGAATTCAAAATAGCGTTATATTGGAAGAAGGCGCGGTTGTGAACCGATTTCACCCATATTTCGTACATATCAT
The DNA here is from genome assembly GCF_016617805.1 of Bactrocera tryoni. Taxonomy (NCBI): domain Eukaryota; kingdom Metazoa; phylum Arthropoda; class Insecta; order Diptera; family Tephritidae; genus Bactrocera; species Bactrocera tryoni. Next base: position 18,637,425 of record NW_024395824.1, on the reverse strand, counting down.
CAGGGTGTTAAGGAAAGATTATATACCGAATTTCATTGAAATCGGTCTAGTAGTTCCTGAGATATGATTTTTGGTCCATAAGTGGGCGAGGCCACGCCCATTTTCAATTTTTAAAAAAAGCCTGGGTGTTCACATGAGCTATGAACTGCAACACCTTACATCGCATCACCTCCCGTCACGTCACATTACATCACGTCACGTCACAACACTTCATCACACAACAGTTCACAGCACATACCACTACACACACACGCATCAAACACAGTACCTAACACCGCTCACTATTACAACACAACAACCACACGATCATCAACGAGACGACTCGGATTAATCTAATATTCACCACCCAAATTATCAAAAGGGATAGATCCGAACGGGATCCCTCTCTTATTCGTTCCATCCGTGAAGAAAGACGGTCGATCCGCAAGTTTTCATTCCGCAACCTCCGCATTTTTCGAATTGTGACTTCCCGCCAGAGTGACGTAGTGACGTGTGTCCCGGATTTCGCCGCAGTGGCAGTGTGAAAACCCATTAAAAAAAAAAAAAATCATAAAATTGTTATGCATATTAATACAAGAAAAAAGAATACATACAAGTGTATATTCAGTTAGTGAAATAAACATAATAAATATTGAATACAGATTGTGCGATAGAAAGTGCTTTTTAGTTGGCATAAGTATACTATATCGAGTAAGTATACTAGTGTTACACGTTAACAAATGGTCCTTCGAGCTTTTCCGAAAGGCACCTAAGTACAAGAAAAAAAAACAAAAGAAAGTGACCTCAAGTGAAGAAAAAAGATACAGAAAAGAAACAGAAATTGTACAGTGAGTGAAAAAATATCAAAAACCTACTAACATTAAAACGGGCGCGGTATTAATACAACAAAGTTTAACAAACATAAAACCTAAAATCAAAAGCGGGCGCGTTATAATCACAGATAAATTAACAAACATATAAATATATACAAAAAAAAAGAAGAAACCTAAAATCAAAAACGGGCGCGTTATAATCACAGATAAATTAACAAACATATAAACATATATATGTACATAAGTCGCAGGAGACAACGCTAACGAACAACAAAGGAGGAAGAAACCTAAGCAAAAGGGACGACGCTGGACATACATACATACACATTTATAAAAATTAACAGAGGAATAAACAGGGACGAAAAAGGGGATAAGTAAAAAAAAACCCAAACCCCCTGGCGGAATATAATGTGAGTCCGTTCCATATATTAATTTGATATATGTATATATAAAAATATATAAATTTATTTTTTTCGCACATATATATGTATGTATGTTAAGTACAGTTTGGACGGTATTTCGGGACACCGTTAGCTGTTCTTAACATAACAAATCATAAAATTGTTATCCATATTAATACAAGAAAAAAGAATACATACAAGTGTATATTCAGTTAGTGAAATAAACATAATAAATATTGAATACAGATTGTGCGATAGAAAGTGCTTTTTAGTTGGCATAAGTATACTATATGTATATGCAGCTTCCTTCTGCCACTTCTTCCGTAAAATTTAGTGTTTCTGTTTTTGTTAGTCGGTTAACGCACTTTTAGTTATTTTAAACATAACCTTTGTATGGGAGGTGGGCGTGGTTATTATCCGATTTCTTCCATTTTTGAACTGTATATGGAGATGCCTGATGGAAACGACTCTATAGAGTTTGGTTGACATAGCTATAGTAGTTTCCGAGATATGTACAAAAAACTTAGTAGGGGGCGGGACCACGCCCACTTTTACAAAAAAATTACTTCCAAATATGCTCCTCCCTAATACGATCCTTTGTGCCAAATTTCACTTTAATATTTTTATTTATGGCTTAGTTATGACACTTTATAGGTTTTCGGTTTCCGCCATTTTGTGGGCGTGGCAGTTGGCCGATTTTGCCCATCTTCGAACTTAACCTTCTTATGGAACCAAGGAATACGTGTACCAAGTTTCATCATGATATCTCAATTTTTACTCAAGTTACAGCTTGCACGGACGGACGGACAGACGGACGGACGGACAGACAGACATCCGGATTTCGACTCTACTCGTCACCCTGATCACTTTGGTATATATAACCCTATATCTGACTCTTTTAGTTTTAGGACTTACAAACAACCATTATGTGAACAAAACTATAATACTCTCCTTAGCAATATTGTTGCGAGAGTATAACAAAAATCAAAAGGTAAATTACATAAATGAATAAAGATTGTGAAGAGGAACAATGCCAATATCCGTATGCAGATACCGATTTCAGAAAATTCAATTCAGAAAAAAAAATTATTAAAGAATAATATAATACAACCTAGTAGAAGTCCTTATAACACACCAGTTTGGACAGTACCAAAAAAGGGTATAGATGATAATGGAAAGCCCAAGAAAAGATTAGTGATAGATTTTTAAAAATTAAATTCAAAAACTATAACACATAGATATCCTATTCCGGATATAAATATGAAAATACAAGTGTTAGGTAAAGCTAAATATTTTTCCACGATAGATCTAGAAACAGGATTTCACCAAATTATGATAAAAAAAAGAAGATAGGGGAAAAACAGCATTTTCCATAAATGGAGCAAAATATGAATTCAGTCCTTACAATTCACCAGTTTGGACAATGCCAAAAAAGGGTATAGATGATAATGGAAAGCCCAAGAAAATATTAGTGATAGATTTTCAAAAATTAAATTCAAAAACTATAACATATCTATCTGTTCCGGATATAAATATGAAAATACAAGTGTTAGGTAAAGCTAAAATACAAGTGTTAGGTAAAGCTAAATATTTTTCCACGAAGATCTAGAAACAGGATTTCACCAAATTATGATAAAAAAAGAAGATAGGGAAAAACCGCATTTTCCATATATGGAGCAAAAAATGAATTCAGACAAATGCCCTTCGGATTAAGAAATGCACCCTCAATATTTGAAGGATGTGTTGATGATACTCTACGAGAATATATAAATAAATTTGCGTTTGTTTATATCGACGACGTGTTAATATGTTCCTCGACACCTGAAGAACATATTACACACATCCAAATAATAGTAAACACATTGCATAAAGCATATATGAAAATATCTGATGAAAAATCAAATTTCTTTAAAACTCAAATTGAATATTTAGGAATATAATAACACATAATAGGATAACGGTAGATCCAAAGAAAGTAGAAACATTAGACAAGTATCCGATACTCCAAACCCTGAAAGAATTAAGTTCATTTTTAGGTATGGAAATATATACAAGGATATAGCAAAATAACAAAACCACTAACCATACATCTACAAGGAGAAAATGGTATAACAAGTAAAACAAGTAAGGAAGGGCTAAGTTCGGGTGCCACCGAACATTTTATACTCTCGCATGGTAAAGTGATAATCGAGATTTCATTATATGTCATTTACATATTTTTCAAATACCGTATTTTTGTAAAGTTTTATTCCGCTATCATCATTGGTTCCTAATGTATATATTATACAGAGAAGGCATCAGATGGAATTCAAAATAGCTTTATATTGGAAGAAGCCGTGGTTGTGAACCGATTTCACCCATATTTCGTACATGTCATCAGGGTGTTAAGAAAATATTATATACTGAATTTCATTGAAATCGGTCTAGTAGCTCCTGAGATATGGTTCTTGGTCCATAAGTGGGCGGCGCCACGCCCATTTTCAATTTTTAACAAAAGGCTGGGTGCAGCTTCCTTCTGCCACTTCTTCCGTAAAACTTAGTGTTTCTGACGTTTTTTGTTAGTCGGTTAACGCACTTTTAGTGATTTTGAACATAACCTTTGTATGGGAGGTGGGCGTGGTTATTATCCGATTTCTTCCATTTTTGAACTGTATATAGAAATACCTAAAGAAAACGACTCTGTAGACTTTGGTTGACATAGCTATAGTAGTTTCCGAGATATGTACAAAAAACTTAGTAGGGGGCGGGGCCACGCCCACTTTTCCAAAACAATTACGTCCAAATATGCCCCTCCCTAATGCGATCCTTTGTGCCAAATTTCACTTTAATATCTTTATTTATGGCTTAGTTATGACAGTTTATATGTTTTCGGTTTCCGCCATTTTGTGGGCGTGGCAGTTGGCCGATTTTGCCCATCTTCGAACTTAACCTTCTTATGGAGCCAAGGAATACGTGTACCAAGTTTCATCATGATATCTCAATTTTTACTCAAGTTACAGCTTGCACGGACGGACGGACAGACGGACGGACAGACAGACAGACATCCGGATTTCGACTCTACTCGTCGCCCTGATCACTTTGGTATATATAACCCTATATCTGACTCTTTTAGTTTTAGGACTTACAAACAACCGTTATGTGAACAAAACTATAATACTCTCGTTAGCAACATTGTTGCGAGAGTATAAAAATGTCAGCTAAGACAGAAATTAAATTAGATAAGAGATTAGCTATAAAAGCTATACAAATAATTAAAAAAAAAATTAAAAGAACAAGTTGAACTATTTCAACCAAATTTCTCAAAAACTTTTGATTTAGATACCGACGCGAGTAATTTCACCATAGGAAGAGTTTTACACAGGAAAAGAAACCTATATATTTTATATCAAGAACATTAACAAAAACAGAAGAAAATTATTGTACAACAGAAAAAGAATTATTAGCAATAGTATGGACTATAGGAAAACTTAGGAATTATATTTACGGTATAGCAGGTTTAACTATACATACAGATCACCAAGCATTAATATTTTCTATCTCGGACAAAAATCCAAATATAAAACTAAAAATATCGAACAATTTTATACAAGAATTTGGAGCAAAAATAGTATACAAACCAGGAAATCAAAACGTAGTAGTAGATGCGCTATCAAGACAAAAAATTAACACTTCAAAAATCGAATCGATGCACTCGACACGTAGTTCACCAAACGAAAACTATACATACGCAAAACAAACGATAAATTCATCTGAATCATAATATATCATCAATAAAGACAACTAAACGAAATAAAAAACAAGTAAGGAAGGGCTAAGTTCGGGTGTCACCGAACATTTTATACTCTCGCATGGTAAAGTGATAATCGAGATTTCATAATACGTCATTTACATATTTTCAAATACCGTATTTTTGTAAAGTTTTATTCCGCTATCATCATTGGTTCCTAATGTTTATACTCGTATTATACAGAGAAGGCATCAGATGGAATTCAAAATAGCTTTATATTGGAAGAAGGCGTGGTTGTGAACCGATTTCACCCATATTTCGTACATGTCATCAGAGTGTAAAGAAAATATTATATACCGAATTTCATTGAAATCGGTCGAGTAGTTCTTGAGATATGGATTTTGGTCCATAAGTGGGCAACGCCACGTCCATTTTCAATTAAAAAAAAAAAAACCTGGGTGCAGCTTCCTTCTGCCATTTCTTCCGTAAAATTTGGTGTTTCTGACGTTTTTTGTTAGTCGGTTAACCCACTTTTAGTGATTTTCAACATAACCTTTGTATGGGAGGTGGGCGTGGTTATTATCCGATTTCTTCCATTTTTGAACTGTATATGGAAATGCCTGAAGAAAACGACTTTGTAGACTTTGGTTGACATAGGTATAGTAGTTTCCGAGATATGTACAAAAAACTTAGTAGGGGGCGTGGCCACGCCCACTTTTCCAAATATATTGCGCCCAAATATGCCCCTCTCTAATGCGATCCTTTGTGCCAAATTTCACTTTAATATCTTTATTTATGGCTTAGTTATGACACTTTATAGGTTTTCGGTTTCCGCCATTTTGTGGGCGTGGCAGTTGGCCGATTTTGCCCATCTTCGAACTTAACCTTCTTATGGAGCCTAGGAATACGTGTACCAAGTTTCATCATGATATCTCAATTTTTACTCAAGTTACAGCTTGCACGGACGGACGGACGGACAGACGGACGGACTGACAGACGGACGGACAGACGGACGGACGGACAGATAGACATCCGGATTTCGACTCTACTCGTCGCCCTGATCACTTTGGTATATATAACCCTATATCTGACTCTTTTAGTTTTAGGACTTACAAACAACCGTTATGTGAACAAAACTATAATACTCTCGTTAGCAACATTGTTGCGAGAGTATAAAAACACAAACCACTTTTCCAAAGTATCACAGACACATTATTGAATATCAAAACACTGACTGTTTAAAAAAAACCTTAAATGAAAATTTTACACCTAACTTCAATAGCGCGAATATAATTGATGAACAAGAGCTATTCACAATAAAATCCCTACTAAGTAGACATTTTCTAAACTACAAGCTCTTTATAGCACAAAATTTAGTTGAAGACATAACAGACAAAAACAAGCAATCGGAAATTATAACAAATACACATAACCGAGCGCATAGAAATGAGAAAAACAACGCGATGGAAATTAGACAACAATATTTCATAAATCAAAAACTTTGCACGAAACTGGACAAATTGTTATAAACAAAAATACGAACGTAGACCAACAAAACAACTGATAGGGAGAACACCAGCAACAAATCTACAAGAAGAATCTATAAGTATAGATGTATTCCACATAGGAAATAGAACATATATAACTAGTAGTGCTTCAAAAAAAATTTTGAATTTTTTTTTCTACTCTTACCCCCTCAAATGTTAGTGATTGACAAACAAAAAATCCTCCCTCAAGCTAAGCGCTGTAGCTTAACTCTAAGGGGTCCCTATTTTATTTTTAGGTTCCCATACATTTTACATAGGGATTTTCGTTTTGTCATTCAAACTAAAATTTCACCAACTAATTTTCGTTTCTCAAAAATAACCATCGCATATTCAGAAAGTTCACTTTTCAAACTTTAAAAATTTCTGCGACAAAGTGCGACACTCCTATTGAATTTAATAATAAACATAAAAGCATACACAGTGAGCAATCGAAAAGATTAAAAAAATATATTCACCGAAACTGACGACGCATACCTTTATGAAGATACCGAATATTTATACCATTTATTTAATATAACGACAAAAATGGAAAAATATAAAGAGATAGAATATAGATCATTTGGCAGGACACAACAGGATATCATAAACGAGCATAGAATCCCAAATTTAATTGAACAAACTATTTCACACTCAATACAAAAGAGATAAACATTTCAGGGACTATAATAAAATTTATAACTGGGACTCCAGATCATGACGATCTTATTGAAATAAAAACACAGTTAAATGAAATAATAGGAAATAATAATCAACAAAGAGTCATTAACACACATTTTGAACAAATAATCTCAAAGGCTGATCCTCAATCAATCTCAACAAGCCTGATCATATCAGAAACTTTAAAGGAATTAGAAACTCTATTTTAAACTATAAATTCTGTAAAGACAGGAAATTACTTGTTCAAATCTTTAAATTTAAATGATATAAAACAAATAATAAAAAACGAAAAGTTAGATATTCCAGTTTTAAATGTAATGGACCACTCTACAATAAATGTAATTATACATATGTTATCATTTATAAATATCCCTTATTAAAGCAAAAATGTAAATTATTTAAAATAACAACAGTTCTAGTTTTATTCGTCGCATCGGGTCATGCTATACCTTTATGGAAAGCTCATTTCACGCGCTAACACGTGTTTGATTGATTGTCGTTTCTTTTAAGTCGTTCGTGAGTTATAGCGTCGCAAACATGGAGCAAAGTAAAGAGAAAATACGGCATATTTTACAGTACTACTACGTCAAAGGCAAAAATGCATCTCAAGCCGCCAATAAAATTTGTGCAGTTTATGGACCCGATACAGTTTCCATTTCCACCGCACAACGATGGTTTCAACGTTTTCGTTCTGTTGTAGAGGTGGTCGAAGATGCGCCACGCTCCGGAAGGCCTGTCGTCGAAAATTGCGATAAAATCGCTGAATTGGTCGAAAGAGACCGGCATAGTAGCAGCCGCAGCATCGGTCAAGAGCTGGGCATGAGTCATCAAAAATTTATTTCAATTTCAATAAAAAAAAAAAAAATTCAATAAAAAATACCGCAAGACTTTTTTGACAATGTTTAGTGTTTGTAGCTCAATGTATTATAATTTAAATAATTATTCAAGATATAATAATAATATATAATATAATAATAATAATTTTATATGCTAAACCAACAAGGATAATGAATGTATTTCGAAATTAGTGCTAAAAGAAAAAACAAATTGTAAAACTATTGAAGAAAAAATGCAAATATCACAATATTAGATTATGGTAATATAATATTAGATGGAAAATATGAAATTAATAACGAAACTATCTCAGGAGTAAACTTGATCCATTTCAATGACACCATTAAAATAAATGGACAAAAGTACACAAACATACAGGATACAATAAAGCAGATAAGCCAACATGAAGGCACCATAACAATTGATGAAGTAATCAACTCCAATGAAGAAACTTAATTTACGAATATCCAGAAGATACATAAACTACTCATTCCAATTGAAGATCACCCTATCCAAACTTTATACTACACAATCACAACCTTTGTAATTATAGTTCTGATAATTTGAACACTACTCAAAATAATCAAACTACGACAAGTTACTCAAGAAAGAAAGAAACTACACGAACTTCAACAATTCACAGCCAACTTTACATTATAAAAATGACGGCATTTTTTTATAAGAGAGAGGAGAGTTAATACCAGTATCAACGACACTTATATACAAGTATATGAGAAAAGCTGATAAATCCAGTTCTGCCCTAATCAAATAAACAAGAGTATCAAACACTAAACTTTGAACTCATACCACACCACACCCAAATGCAAGACATGCATATGCCGCATGATAAACACTTGTTTACAATAAATAATCAAATTTGACTTTAGACCTAAGCCACAAAACATGAATATGTTATCAGCTTAACGAATAGTATATAACCCATAGCATAATACGAAAACATGTTCATTAAGTATGTGAATTTCTAGAATAAAGAGCATATTCTGCAAAAGAAAACATATATTTATTTAACCACTCATAAGTGTATGAATTACATACAAGTGCGTGTCAGAGAATACAGTCATTGTTTTATTTAATTTAAGGTTTAATTTAATTTTTAATTTACTTATAACTTTTAATATACTTACATACATATATATATTTAAATTTAATATTTATTATACATATTTTATATTTATATCTATTTGCAAATTTTTGTAAATGAGGCCCCAACCCAATTATTTGAACTGGCACATTCATTTAAAAGTTGCTGCGTTAGCAACTGTGCCAGTGGAGCAAAATTTTTTAAATTTCCTAAAACGGAAGTTGCTAGAAATAATTGAGTAAAGGCCTGCAATCTTCAGTTGCCATTGAAAAAATAATTATATATTGTAAAAGACATTTTCACAATAAAGATGTATCGTCGCACCGAATTTTAAATGAAGCTCTTCCTGTGCTAAATTTAGAATTTGAAGCTGGCGAAACTAGTCAGCAGTCATCGCAGTGGGTTTTGACGCCGGTTGTACAAACTTATGATGCTACAAAAACCGAGAATACACCACCTAATGATACGTCATTTGAAGAGATTGGAAATCTAAATGATATATCATTTGAATAATTCGAAAGATATTCACGCCTTCATGAAATCCAAATGAAATGCGAAGATAATAAAAATATAACTGTTTGCGACCCCGAGCATTAGAGCTTTGAGAGAGATGAAAAAAATTAAAGAGCTAAAAAGGAAAGTTTTCCTATTGACAAGAAAGTGTCAAGCTCTGAAAAAAAACTTAATAATAACGGGAGATGCAAATGAGCATACGATAACATTCGCTAAAATGATTCTAAAGAAAAAAAAACTCCAACTACGAAAAGGAAAAAGCAATGGCATTAAACATTAATTATATGTCGACTAAGGCGTATAATTTTATGCGTGACGATTTGGGGTTTGCATTGCGTTGGCGTCCGATCCGGTATGTCTGCCCCGGTATCGACGAGAAAGTTTTGAACAATTTTAATAAAATTGTTCAAGACATGAAATCTGAAGAACGCATAAGCCAATTAATTTTCGACGAAGTCTCAATTAGGAAAGATCTGACGTACAACAAAGTACGAGATGTAATTGATGGCTTCGTCGAAGCGTTGTCGGCAATAAGTGCTCCTTTTTCATGTTAAAAGGCTTAGTCGCAAAATGGAAAAATGTCATTTCCTATTATGTGGCAAAAGATGGCGTGAATAGTGCGAGATTGTTGAATTTGCTCCAGAGCAATATAAATGCCTCGGAAGAAATCGGGCTTACAATCAAAACAATAGTATGTGATCAAGGTCCCCAAAATGCTAGATTGAGGAAAATATTGGGCGCAACGCCAGAAAAGCCATATTTCTATCATAATAAAAGGAAATTAGTGCTCTGTACACATTTTATAACAACTTTTAGTTTTATTTTTCAATAGTTTCAAAGTTTATTTCGTGCTCGTGCTTGGTTAAAGCTTAAATATGCCAAATTTAAAAAATATGTCCGAATCGCAGAAAAGTAATATATTGATTTTCCGAAAAGAAAATCTGACCATTCGGGAAAATAGTGATAGAGTAAGCTTCAGCAAGTTATCTGTCAGAGAATTTCTAAAAAATGTCGATAAAATCAGGTCTCTTAAGAGAAAAACTGGAGCAAAGAAGAAGACAAGTTCTAGGGAAGATTGGGTGATACGTTCTATCAGCTTGAGGGATCGCTTCAAAACTGCTGAGGACATTAAAGTGGAGTTATTTGAAGATGTCGGTATGGAAGTTAGTGCAAGAACTATTCGTTGGAGGCTTCAAAAGGGTGGTTTGAACGCTCGTCGGGCCGCCAAAAAACCATTTTTGACCTCAAAAATGCGTCAAAACCGTTTACGGTGGGCAAAAGAACATCAAAATTGGACTCAACTTGATTGGCGAAATGTAATATTTTCAGATGAGTCCAAATTTAACATTTTTTGCAACGACGGTATGTCCTACGTGGGAAGGAGAACTGGTGAGCAGTTCAAGGACGAATGTGTTCAAAACCTGTTGAGCAGGGAGGCAGCCGAATGGTCTAGGGTTGCTTTTCCTACTATGGCCTTGGGCAACTAGCCCTAATAGAAGGAACCGTCAATAGGAATAAGTAAGAGGAGATACTTGAAACCAATTTAATACCTTCAATGAAAAATCACTTTTCACGAGCGGATGTCCTTTTTTTCAGGATGACTCTGCGCCTTGCCATCGTGCCAAAATAGTAAGTATCAATTTTTTTGTACAACTGGAGTTTATTGCTATAATTTTAATTACAAATTTTATACTCATCCTTTTTTCTTACTTTAAGGTGAATAATTATTTATCAAAAATCGGGGTCTCGACTTTGGAGTGGCCAGGTAACAGTCCGGACCTCAATCCCATTGAGAACCTTTGGTTTATAATGAAGGCTCAGGTAACACAGGAGACCAAAGAATTAAGCGGAGCTGAACGGAATTCTCGAAGAAGCATGGTATAACGGTATTGGAGCAGTAACAATAAGAAACCTCATAAATTCAATGCCCGAGCGTATAAAATCCATTATAAAAAGCAAAGGAGGTTTGACAAAATACTAAAAAGAGTGCTTTTGTATAGATTTATATTTCCTTTAACTTAAACTATAAAATCATTCCTCTAATGTAAATAAAAAAAAATTATCACTGTTTATATTGCTAGTTACCAAAATGATACAATATCTAAAATGAACAAAAAAAATTTGTATAAGTGCAATCCACTACACTGACTTTTTTTACGCTTAATACTAAAGTATTAAATAAATATTATTGTTTTATTATAAAATAAAAAATTTAAACATTCTACTAAAATAATAAGGAAAAACTATGATTTTTTAGTTGTCCGGATTTCACTGTCCGCTACTGTATATACGAGTTTGATGTTTGATTATTGCCATTTAATAAAATGCATGCGCAATGTGATTCTAAAGTATGACATTGAAACGCAAGATGGGCTGGCATCTTTTGAAGTTGTGCAAAAACTATATGACATAGACCAGTCGAATATTAATTTTAAAATGTGCCCAAAATTAACATATTCGCATTTGTTCCCCGGAAACTTGGAGAAAATGTCGGTGTCAAGAGGTAAACAAATATTTAGCAATTCGGTCGCCGCGGCAATTGAGATGGCCATTAAAGAAAACTTGTTGTGCTCCGATGAGCATTTAAAAAATGCGCCAACCCAACTGCTGGTGAAACGGATTAATCAGAGAATGTAAAAACATAAAGTGCAAATTGAATTCTGTATGATGGTTCGAGTGAACGGCCAACAGAGCTGATAGAATTGAAGTAAGGAGTTCACCATTCTCGCTGCTATTTAGCAGAAACGAGCACGTTCAATGGCAGAAATATATGTAAAACGACTGAATTCATGCGAGAATGAATAAAGAGAAATGCTTTGAAGAAAAATATACAAAGTCACACAGAGAATGTAAAAAAGCATTCTCTGAGTCACATAAGCGTGATTATTTTGTATCATATGAACCAAAATTAAATAAAAAACAAGAAAAAACGTTAACTTCGGCTGAACCGAAGCTAATATACCCTTCACAGGTGTATTTCTTTTAGCAACTATATGTCCAGTTTGTCCTATCTGAAAAATTTTTCGGAGATTATGTTATTACCTTAAGCAGTAATCCATGTCAAATGCGAAAGTTTTCCATACACGCTCTTGATTCTGATCGTTCGGTTTGTGGGGCACTGTATGCTATAGTGAGCCGATCTGAACAATTTCTTTCGATCTTACATTATTTCTATAAACAATAACTCATACCAAATTTTGTGAAGATATATCGTTAAATGAAGAAGTTTCTCATGCAAGCATTTGATTCCGATCATTCATTTTGTATGGGAGCTATATGCTATAGTTAACCGATCTGAACAATTTCTTCGGAGATTACATTGTTGCTTTAGAAAATAATCCATACCAATTTTCGTAAATAGATCTTGTCCATACAAGAGCTTGATTCGATCGTTTAGTTCGTGTGGCAGCTATATGTTATAGTGGTCTGATATCAGCAGTTTCGACAAATGAGCAGCTCCTTGAAGACAAAATGACGTTTGCAAAAATTCAAAACGATATCTTAAAAACTGAGGGACTTATTCGTATATATGACATGGCTAAATCGACTCAGCTCAACATACTGATCATTTATACATATGTATATAAGTATATACTTTACGGGTCTCCGACGCTTCCTTCTGGGTGTTACAAACTTCGTGACAAACTTAATATACCCTGTTCAGGGTATAAAAAGAGCTTAAACGTGAGGAAAAATTCAACACTGGAATGCATATAAAGAAGCTGTGTCTGAATTCAAACAAGCAAAATTCCCTTTGGAAAGCCCAAAGTCCATGAAGTCACCAACTGACTCCAACATGCCTATACGAGGCATGGGTGGAAGTTGGGCTCGAAGTGAGAAGGAAAAGGCTAATTGTTTTGCAAATCACCAAGAAAAGGTTTTTCAACCTAATTGCCCAAAGAACAATTTTGAGCTGTCCAGCTTACCCAACACAGTAAACGAGTCACTCAAGTCTTTTAAGACTTTTTCTTCGGAAATTATTAGAATAATAAAAGAACTTAACCCAAAAAAGTCACCAAGACATAATAATATTACCCCAAAAATGCTAATTGAGTTACCAAATATTGCTGTAGAAGTGCTCTCTTTGCTCTTCAATTCAATTCGTAATCTCGGATATTATCCTAATTCATGGAAATAGAATTACTAACGAAATAAGAAAAGCGTTTGAGTACAGAGATTACTGTTCAGCAATATTTCTAGACGTGGCTCAGGCGGTTGATAAGGTGTGGCACAAAGGCCTTTTATATAAGATTAAAAACATTCTACCTTTAGAATTGTATAAAACATTGGAGTCTTATTTAAAAAATAGACAATTTACGGTAAAAGTGGGAGATTTCATATCAGATGAACGACAGATAAGGGCTGGTGTACCACAGGACAGTGTTTTAGGCCTAACTCTATCCAACAGCTATTAATGTAGTAACACCAACTTTTGCGGAAGACACAGCTTTAGTGAGCCCTAACAAATGCCACATAATAGCATTAAGAATATCAGCCGAGCACTTAAGGTCTATCGAAGATTGGCTAGCCAACTGGCGTATAAATGTAAATGAAGAAAAGTGTAAGCATGTTACGTTTTCGCTAAGACCAAAAATGTGTCCGGCAGTAAAAACGAGTAACATTTTAGTACTCCAAGCGTAAGAAATAACTTATCATGGTATTTACCTAGATAGAAGACTTAGGTGGAGAAAACATATATCTAGTAAAATAACTTGCATGAAGATAAAAGCTGCAGATTTAAATTGGCTTTTAAATAAAAACTCCAAATTTAGCCTAACCAACATAGTTCTTTTATACTATAACGCGGTCATAAAGCTAATTTGGATGTATGGCATTCAACTGTGGGGTACGAGCTGTCCAACTAATATTGACATAATCCAAAGAACAATTACGTGTTCACCGTGATACATCTCCTTCTTCTTTACTGGCGTAGACACCGCTTACGCGATTACGCCAAGTTAACAACGGCGCGCCAGTCGTTTCTTCTTTTCGCTACGTGGCGCTAATTGGATATTCCAAGCGAAGCCAAGTCCTTCTCCACTTGGTCCTTCCAACGGAGTGGAGCTCTTCCTCTTCCTCTGCTTCCCCCGGCGGGTACTGCGTCGAATACTTTCAGAGCTAAAGTGTTTTCGTCTATCCGGACAACATGACCTAGACAGCGTAGCCGCTGTCTTTTAATTCGCTGAACTGTGTCAATGTCGTCACATATCTCGTACAGCTTATCGTTCCATCGAATGCGATATTCGCCGTGGCCAACGCGCAAAGGACCATAAATCTTTCGCAAAACCTTTCTCTCGAAAGCTCGTAACGTCGACTCATCGGTTGTTGTCATCGTCCAAGCCTCTGCACCATATAGCAGGACGGGAATTATGAGCGACTTATATAGTTTGGTGTTTGTTCGTCGAGAGATGACTTTAATTTTCAATTGCCTACTCAGTCCGAAGTAGCACCTGTTGGCAAGAGCGATCCTGCGTTGGATTTCCAGGCTGACATTGTTTGTACATGCGTAATGAAAATATCCATAAAGACATTGGTATTCCTATGGTAAAGAAGGAAGTACAAGATAGCAGAATTAAATAAATATCTAAACTTCGAGATAACCCATATCCTTTGGCTAATGCTTTGGTACATTCCTGCGATCAAATACGCCGTAAAAGAAGAGATTTGCACGCGTACTAAGGAGAAACTTATCACCAAAACAGCTCAATCACTTGCTTGTCTAGTTTTCAAATATATTTAAGATTTTATAACTTATTGTTAGGCTTTTAAAACTAAAAGCAGATTCAGTAAATAAAAATTTATTGTACAACACAAATATATATATATATAAACAAGTAAGGGAGATTAAGTTCGGGTGCAACCGAATATAACTCCTGCAATTTGCAACGATCGAAGTCTCTGAAATGCTTTAGGGTGTAAAACCAATGATATAGAGTAAAGTCAACCGGATGTTCAAAAATCCTGATATTAATTATATAGGGGCTAAGCCAAGTTTTTGAGTAACACCAAAAGTTCCGTCAGGCTCGGGAAGGACCTCTCCGAGCCGTTCGATACCAAACGAAGTTTCAGACAAGGCGACTCCCTATCGTGCGACTTCTTCAACCTTCTTCTGGAGAAAATAGTTCGAGCTGCAGAACTAAATAGAGAAGGTACCATCTTTTATAGGAGTGTACAGCTGCTGGCGTATGCCGATGATATTGATATCATCGTCCTCAACACCCGCGCCGTTAGTTCTGCTTTCTCCATGCTGGACAAGGAAGCACAGAAAATGGGTCTGGAAATGAACGAGGGCAAGACGAAATATCTCCTGTCATCAAACAAACAGTCGTCGCACTCGCGACTTGGCACTCACGTCACTGTTGACAGTCATAACTTTGAAGTTGTAGATAATTTCGTCTATCTTGGAACCAGCGTAAATACCACCAACAATGTCAGCCTAGAAATCCAACGCAGGATAACACTTGCCAACAGGTGCTACTTCGGACTGAGTAAGCAATTGAGAAGCAAAGTCCTCTCTCGACAAACAAAAACCAAACTTTATTTGTGGTCCTTTGCGCATTGGCCACGGCGAATATCGCATTCGATGGAGCGATGAGCTGTACGAGATATACGACGACATTGACATAGTTCAGCGAATTAAAAGACAGCGGCTACGCTGGCTAGGTCATGTTGTCCGGATGGATGAAAATACTCCAGCTCTGAAAGTATTCGACGCAGTACCCGTCGGGAGAAGCAGAGGAAGAGGAAGACCTCCACTCCGTTTGAAGGACCAAGTGGAGAAGGACCTGGTTTCGCTTGGAATATCTAATTGGCGCCACATAGCGAAAAGAAGAAACGGCTGGCGCGCTGTTTTTAACTCGGCTATAATCGCGTAAGCGGTGTCTACGCCAATTAAGGAGAAGAAGAAGCCAAGTTTTCGCTCAAATTTACCTGTTTTAGACACAAAGATACACTCTTATGAGTAAAACACGATCTCTTATTTTTATTGGGATAACTCACATGTTGGGCGATATATTCAGTACAAAGTCATCCCAAACTTCGAAAATTTTTTATTAGCTATATGGGAGCTTAGGAAAATATTGGTCCGATTCAGACCATTTTTTGACACACAGACATACCAGGGATAGTTGAAGGATTATCCCTTATTTCCAGTTAAATATATCACACATTTCCCCTACATAGGGTTGTGCGCTGGGTTTGGGACCCGCCACGTAAAAAGCATTCCCCAACGAAAAACTACCAACAGCCTCGGATGAGAAACACCACTTTTGATGACGACTATGGCAAACGAAATAAGGACAACGATATTGGGGCATGCACCTGGAATGTCCGGTCCCTTATGTGGGAAGGTGCCACTGTCCAGCTGGTTGATGTCCTTGCGAAAATAAAGGCTGACATCACCGCCGTCCAAGAAATGCGATGGACGGGACAAGGACAGAGACGAGTAGGTCCTTGTGACATTTACTACAGTGGCCATATAAGGGAACGCAAGTTTGGTGTGGGATTCGTGGTGGGAGAGAGACTCCGTCGCCGAGTACTATCATTCACTCCGGTGAATGAACGTCTAGCCACAATCCGCATCAAAGCGAGGTTCTTCAACATATCGCTAATTTGCGCCCATGCCCCGACGGAAGAGAAGGACGATGTGACCAAAGATGCCTTCTATGAGCGCTTGGAGCGCACTTATGAGAGCTGCCCCCGCCACGATGTCAAAATCGTGCTTGCCGAATCTAACGCCAGGGTGGCCAAAGAAGGTATCTTTGGCACTACGGTCGGTAAATTCAGCCTACACGAAGAAACATCCCCAAATGGGTTGAGGCTGATCGACTTTTCCTGGGCCCGAAATATGGTTATCTGTAGTACTAGATTCCAGCATTAGAAGATACATCAAGCTACCTGGCTGTCTCCGGATCGAAAAATTACCAACCAGATCGATCATGTTGTGATAGACGAAAGACACGTCTCCAGTGTTTTAGATGTGCGTGCGCTCCGAGGCCCTAACATCGACTCGGACCACTATCTTGTTGCAGCCAAGATTCGCACCCGCCTCTGTGCAGCAAAAAACGCACGCCAACAAACACAAGGAAGATTCAACGTCGAGAAGCTGCAATCAAAACAGACAGCCGAACGATTTTCTACTCGGCTTGCACTCCTGCTCTCTGAGAACTGTGGGACGGCATTTCAAACTCCTTACGTACAGCTGCAACCGAAACCATTGGTTTTCGGAAAGTGCAAAAGAACAGTTGTTTCGACGAGGAGTGCCGTGTCGCAGCGGAGAGAAAACAGGCTGCCTACCTCGCAACGTTACGATTGACCACTACACGTGCGGGATGGGACAGAAACCGAGAGTTGAAGAGGGAAGCGAGACGCATTTGCAGACAGAAAAAAAAGAGGCCGAAATGCGTGAGTACGAAGAGCTTGATAAGCTGGCCGACAGGGGTAATGCTCGAAAATTCTACGAAAATAGGTTTCAAGACCGGAGCATACTCTTGTAGAACCCCCAAAGGTGATCTAGTCACCGATGCCCAGAGCATACTTAAACTGTGGAGGGAACACTTCTCCAGCCTGCTGAATTGTATTGAACACACAACGCCAGGAGAAGGCGAACCCGATTCCCCAATCGATGACGATGGAGCCGACGTTCCATTGCCCGACCATGAAGAAGTTCGAATAGCACTAACCCGCCTGAAGAACAACAAAGCGGCGGGGGCCGATGGATTGTCAGCCAAGCTATTCAAACACGGCGGCGAGGAACTGATAAGGAGCATGCATCAGCTTCTTTGTAAAATATGGTCGGACGAAAGCATGCCCAACGAGTGGAATTTAAGTGTGCTATGTCCAATCCATAAGAAAGGTGACCCCACAATCTGCGCCAACTACCGTGGGATTAGCCTCCTCAACTTCGCATATGAGGTTCTATCGAGCGTATTGGGTGAAAGATTAAAGCCCACCGTCAACAAACTGATTGGACCTTATCAGTGTGGCTTCAGACCTGGAAAATCAACAACCGACCAGATATTCACCATGCGCCAAATCTTGGAAAAGACCCGTGAAGGAAGAATCGACACACACCACTTCTTCGTCGATTTCAAAGCTGCTTTCGACAGCACGAAAAGGAGCTGCCTTTATGCCGCGATGCCTGAATTTGTTATCACCGCAAAACTAATACGGCTGTGTCAACTGACGTTGAGCAACACCAAAAGCTCCGTCAGAATCGTGAAGGACCTCTCCGAGCCGTTCGATACCAAACGAGGTTTCAGACAAAGCGGTTCCCTATCGTGCGACTTTTTCAACCTGCTTCTGGTATTTTCTCCTATTCTCTATTTCGAGCTGCAGAGCTTAATAGAGAAGGTACCATCTTTTAAAAGAGTGTACAGCTGCTGGCGTATGCCAATGATGTTGATATCATCGGCCTTAACACCCGCGCCGTTAGTTCTGCTCTCTCTAGACTGGACAAGGAAGCACAGAAAATGGGTCTGGAAATGAACGAGGGCAAGACGAAATATCTCCTGTCATCAAACAAACGCACTCGCGACTTGGCTCTCACGTCACTGTTGACAGTCATAACTTTGAAGTTGTAGATAATTTCGTCTATCTTGGAACCAGCGTAAATACCACCAACAATGTCAGCCTAGAAATCCAACGCAGGATAACACTTGCCAACAGGTGCTACTTCGGACTGAGTAAGCAATTGAGAAGCAAAGTCCTCTCTCGACAAACAAAAACCAAACTTTATTTGTGGTCCTTTGCGCATTGGCCACGGCGAATATCGCATTCGATGGAGCGATGAGCTGTTCGAGATATATGACGGTATTGACATAGTTCAGCGAATTAAAAGACAGCGGCTACGCTGGCTAGGTCATGTTGTCCGGATGGACGAAAACACTCCAGCTCTGAAAGTATTCTACGCAGTACCCGCCGGGGGAAGCAGAGGAAGAGGAAGACCTTCTCTCCGTTGGAAGGACTAATTGGAGAAGGACCTGGCTACGCTTGGAATATCCAATTGGAGCCACGTAGCGAAAAGAAGAAACCACTGGCGCGCTGTTGTTAGCTTGGCTATAATCGCGTAAGCGGTGTCTACGCCAATTAAGAAGAAGATATCACACATTGTCCGACTTTGTCGATCAAAAGTCAACTATAGGTACCGGGGTCTAAATATTCGGTACCCTGGGGCTGAACAGTTTCTATTGGATTTAAGCAGTTTTTGATCACAAGATGGCACACACTAAAAAATATTATTCGTGCAAGATTTTTGTCATTATATTAATTGCTTTTTGATTTGTGCACCGGATGTGTACCAGGATATATGGGCGGACGGTTGTTGTCAGAATTTCATCCATTTTTAAAAATGTAACATAAGAATGTAAGAATAATGACAAGTAATCGAAATCGGTCAATCGGATCCCGAGATACAGGATTTCACCAAAAAGTGGGCGGTGCCAAGCCTATCTTTCAATTTTCACATCAGCTCTCATAAAGCACTCTTCTACCGTTTCGGGGGTAAAATTTTACATGTTTCGGGTATTTAGTTATTGATTCACCGCGCTTTTAGTAGTTTTCAACAGTTCCGTTACATGGGGAGTGAGCGGGGTTATTCTCCGATGTCATTCATTTTCATACTGTCGGTAGAAGTTCGTATAAAATTTGTGCTTAGCGAATTTGGTTGTTGTAGCTCAAATGGTTCAGGAGATATATACGTTAAACTTGTTAGAGGCCAGGGACCACCCCACTTTAAAAAAAAAAATTGCCGCAGGTGCCCCTTGTTAATGCGATCCCTTTTGTACCAAATTACTGCTTTATATCTTAATTTAGTGCTTAGTTATGGCATCTTATATGCTTTCGGTTAATGACGATTTGTGAGCATGGCGGTGGTCCGATAAAGTCCACATACGAAGTCTATTCAAGCAAATATCTCAATTTTTACTCAAGTTACAGCTTGCACGGACGGACGGACAGACGGAAGAGTCAACCTGGTTTCAACTTTTCTCTTCATTCTGATCATTTATATACATATAACCCAATAACTATCTCACTTAGTTTTAGGTTAGGTGAACAAAACTATAATACTCTGTAGCAACTGGTTACAAGAGTATAAAGCACTAACCCACACAAGCCATAAACTGTGAATGAGTTATATTACCTGATTTCGTTTGAGTATTTGGATTCGAGCTCTTCTTTCGTGGTTCAAACAAGTTAACGCCATCATAAAGGGCTTTCAAATGCAGTCGATAGTAGTCAAACTTTTTGTTTGGTTATCGCCATTGTTTGAACAAAAAAAATAAAAAAAATAAAACAATAAAAACGCTTTGTAATACACAGGTACATAAAGCCACAATCAATAATAATGGTAGCGCTAAAAGTGAAACTTAATCAAATAAACTAAACACAAAATAAAAAGGCATTACCGCAAATAATTAGTATGTATTACTTTACATCAGTCATAATTAGAGTCTATTCCAATTGCGAAGGTACGACCTAAAATAAAATTAAAAATTCTACAGAGTAATAATAATATAATACATATATCTACATATATTTTTATATATAAAAATTACGTGTCACGTTGTTTGTTCGCGATGGACTCCTAAACTACTAAATCGTTTTTAGCAAAATTTAGACACTGTGTCCAGTTCGAACCTAATTAGAAGATAGGATAGTAAAAACAATCATAAATAAAAAAATACTGTGAAAGCTCAATTAAATGGACGCTCTATTAAGCGGACATCTCCATTAACCATACACTTTGGCCGGTCCCGGTTTTTTAATGTTCATTAAGTACAATCTACTAAATGGATAACTCTATTAACGGAACAGAAAGCTGGTAATCAGGCACTGAGAAAGTAGCATAAAATTTGCTTGTTTCCAATGAAATTTATTTGTATGAACATATTCAAAATCAAACCTCAAGAACAATCCCTTGGATTCTTATACCGACAAAAAGTTTTCGCCTTTATTCGTAAATAAAATTTTCACTGTATTTAATAGTTTATTACATGAATAACTAGCTGACCCCGCAGGCGTTGTCCTGTGTTTTGAAATGAAAATAAAGTAGAATTTATATTGTGTTGAAAATAATTTATTTCCGATTTTTCTAATTATTTTTTTCAATGTAAAGCGCAGCAATGTACAGAGAAGATGGTTTCTAACAAATGAACACACCACATACATAAAGCTAGCCGTGTGAAAAATTTCCAAATTTATACCACACACTTCTAGCGACTATCCTTGTGTCCTGTTTATCGTCATCGCAAATTAAATTTTCCAAGCCTCTCCAAAGACTTTGACTATAATTCAAGGTTTCGTCTCCATTGTCAAGACTCGGAATTTGACTTTGAATCTTCCAGTTTAAGTCATTAACATCGGTATTTTTGGAAGGTAAAATTGCGCGAGCAATTTGTGATGAGTTCATTTTTTTCTGAAGTGAATTGACAAAAGCCAGGTGAATTGATATTAAGCCAATGGAAGCATCAACCGGAATTTACCCATTTCTAATTCTTAGCTTAGAATACGATGTAAAATGTCTTTGGGAATGTATTTTTTGATCTATCTCATAACTGGCGCAGATTTGAAGGGTGATATGTCGAAATGATCATCGTGAAATGTGTGCGAACTTCAGTGGCCTGCGAAGTAGCTATCGCAAGTTACACAACCTCCCATTCACAGTACGCAATAACTCAAATAAAGTTGAACCACGTACATTTATCAAAAGCAATCATCGTTTTTCGGGTGGGTTGTGTAAATTCGTCCTAATGTATTAGTTGGGAACACACCTGGATGTCAGTCTACTGGTTGGCCTTGCTTTTGCTTTCTGCATAACTATTTCTTCGACGATGCATTCCATGTATAATAACAAAGCATTGCCGAATAGAGCATATTGTCGAAAACGGATCACTGACGCAAGTTGAGAAAAACTAGCCAATGTCAATTTTGTTGCTGGCGGTGTTTCCACTGGCTTTAATGTATTCCCTGGGTTGAAATACATTCTTTGGCCATTCTCCAAATGAACTGCGTGACGCACAACAGTCGGAAAACGTTCATGAATTGCAAAAGTTAATATCTTACAAAGCGCAGGAAAACGTTCTTGAATTACAGTTCACGTATCGAGCCATTTGATACTTGCTGATCTCATCTTAGTTCTGCCATGTTGCTTTCTTTGGTGACGTATTTGCAAACGTATTTGGTCAATTCAGGTTGTTCGTTGTAAACTCTTCACGAGGATAAGTCGGTAAATTGGACAATTCCAAAATGTAACCTTTTTCCATACAATTTTTTTTTGTTTTGTTTTTCAATATTTCGATTTGTAAATTATTTGAATCATCGTTCAATTTCGGTCGCTTGCTTTTTTATTCCTTATTTATTTTATGCCGACTTCGATATTCACTCCTCGAAGTTGAATGCTAAATGTTCTGCCATTGTCGTCTGTTGAGCGAAGCCGATAGAGTGGATATCCATCGTTATAAACTTTCAAATTTTGGACTAAATGCGAATATTTCGAAAACTATAAGTCTACTTCGGTTATACAAGAGTGTTCCAAAGTAAACATGACTTAAAAAAACAGAACAAATGATTTTTTTCGGCAAAATCAATTCATTTTGTTCAAAATAGTCTCCATCTGCTTCAATACAGCTTTTTGCACAGTCCAAAAGCATGTCGAACGAGTGTTTCAACTCGTTGGTCGGTATGGCCGCTAGTAAGCCGGTGCAATCCTTTTGAATGGCCTCTACGTCTGCATAACGCTTTCCTATATTGGGCAAATGCATTTTTTCGAAAAGGAAGAAATCGCACGGTGTCATATCAGTTGAATACCGGAAGTGATTAATGGTTAAAATGTGATTTTTGGTCAAAAATTTG
Organism: Bactrocera tryoni; assembly: GCF_016617805.1. Classification (NCBI taxonomy): domain Eukaryota; kingdom Metazoa; phylum Arthropoda; class Insecta; order Diptera; family Tephritidae; genus Bactrocera; species Bactrocera tryoni. The sequence continues at coordinate 18,613,981 of NW_024395824.1, read as the reverse complement.
GTCACAAACGTCGAATTGAATGTTGGATTCTGAGCAATTTTTGGTCGTCAGTCAATTTGCGCGGAACAAAACGTGCACACACCTTTTGTAAGCCCAAATATTCAGTCAAAATGCGATAAATCGATGTTTTGGAGACGTTCAATTTCATTGCCATGAATTTCAATGATGATTTCGGCTGATTTTTGATGAATTCAGGCACAGTTCGATGGAATTTCCGGTGTTCACGGATTTTGATTGGCCCACATGTTGATCGTCATTTATGTCTTCACAATAGAACAAATTCACATAATAACATCAGAAATAGGGAAATCCCTGGGTGAGGGAAACGTATGCTCAACTGTATTCCTTGACGTTGCGCAAGCTTTCGACAAGGTGTGGTACGAAAGTCTTATGCAAAAACTAAAATCATGTCTTTCGATTGAGTATTGTGTTCTTTTAGAATCGTATATGACCGTGAGATTTTTCCATGTAAAACAAAGAGATGAATCTTCCAAACTAAAAGAAATTGAAGCAGGAGTTCCTCAGGTATGTAAGTTAAAAAACGATTAGTTATTTTTACTAAAAAAATGTTTTCTGGGAGCTATGCTCCTTTATTGAATTCCGCTTAAGAACTAAAATTTACAATTAATTATACCTAACTCTAGACCTCTGTTTGGCGCTGCAACGGGTACGGATTTTGCTGACACTGCGCTTCCCACAGGTTGCCAATACACGTGTCGCACTCTCAGCGATTTAGTGGTGTCATATTATATTACTTCGTATCATATGATATTAATGCATCATATGATACTTTTTGAATGTATGGGGTGCTAACTTGTATCTTATGCCCAACCTGTCCACACAACAAATTATTTCTTTATAAACAAATAATCAGGTCATAAGGTCATATGGTGCTCAACTGTGGGTATGTGCCAATGATGGCAGTATTAATATTATGCAACGTTTTCAAAACAAGGTGCTAAGAGGCATTGTAAATGCTCCTTGGTACTGCATAATCGCTGATATTCATCAAGACCTAAGGGTGAATACAGTCGCCGAAGAAATAAGTAGTCAGACAGATACCCACTACAAACGGGTTAATGCACATGTGAACGAAGAGGCGAGAAATGTTGTCTTAAACATGTCTCTCTAGTTGACTATGTTGAAAAAACCTCAGAGTTTAGTTGGAAGCTAAAATATAAAGAAATCATTTAAATATTATATATTTATGAAAATTATTATTAATTTCTATGTAATTTGTTTTTAAGTTATTCAAATCAAACTGCTCGTTAGTTTTTGAAACTAGTTGTAGTGATATCAAACATTTTTAAAGTTTTAAAGTTTTAAAAATATTTGTAATAAAAAAAATATTATTCTGGCTGCAATCCATAAAAACTTAATTAATAAGTAAATAATATACAAAATTATTCCATTATGAAAAGTTTTAACATAACCGTACTTACTTACTTCCTTCCTCACTAAAATCTTGACATAGAAATACATAGTTTGGTATTGCTTCTTGATATATTTAGTTGTTGTAGCGGCAAAAATCTTATTATTTATTGTTGGTTTGTCCAGCTCAATTTTTCGAAAATATAAATAATACATAACATTAATAATTAAACAAAATTACCTGACCTTTAAGTTTGGTTTCTGGTGTTATTGCATAGTTGAAAATATTCCTGTTTCACCAGGAAGTAGTTTTCTTTTTTTCTTTGTAGAAAATTAACTTACAGTTACACTTATTCTGCACTAGTTGTCACTAATCGCCAATTGGATATTTCAAGCGAAGCTAGGTCCTTCTCCACTTGGTCCTTCCAACGGAGTGGAGGTCTTCCTCTTCCTCTGCTTCCCCCGGCGGATACTGCGTCGAATACTTTCAGAGCTTAAGTGTTTTCGTTCATTCGGACAACATGACCTAGCCAGCTTCCTTGTTCAGCCTGGAGAAAGCAGAATTAACGGCGCGGGTGTTGAGACCGATGATATCAATATCATCGGCATACGCCAGCAGCTGTACACTCTTATAGAAGATGGTACCTTCTCTATTTAGTTCTGCAGCTCGAACTATTTTCTCCAGAAGCAGGTTGAAGAAGTCGCACGATAGGGAGTCGCCCTGTCTGAAATCTCGTTTGGCTCGGAGAGGTCCTCCCGATCCTGACGGAGCTTTTGGTGTTGCTCAACGTCAGTTGACACTGCCGTATTAGTTTTGCGGGGATACCAAATTCAGACATCGCGGCATAAAGGCAGCTCCTTTTCGTGCTGCCAAAAGCAGTTTTGAAATCGACGAAGAGATGGTGTGTGTCGATTCTCCTTTCACGGGTCTTTTCCAAGATTTGGCGCATGGTGAATATCTGGTCGGTTGTTGATTTTCCAGGTCTAAAGCCACACTGATAAGGTCCAATCAGTTTGTTGACGGTGGGCTTTAATCTTTCACCCAATACGCTCGATAGAACCTTATATGCGATATTGAGGAGGCTAATCCCACGGTAGTTGGCGCAGATTGTGGGGTCTCCTTTTATATGGATTGGGCATAGCACACTTAAATTCCAAACGTTGGGCATGCTTTCGTCCGACCATATTTTACAAAGAAGCTGATGCATGCTCCTTATCAGTTCTTCGCGGCCGTGTTTGAATAGCTCGGTCGGCAATCCGTCGGCCCTCGCCGCTTTGTTGTTCTTCAGGCGGGCAATTGCTATTCGAACTTCTTCATGGTCGGCCAATGGAACGTCTGCTCCATCGTCATCGATTAGGGAATCGGGTTCGCCTTCTCCTGGCGTTGTACTTTCATTGCCATTCAGCAGGCTGGAGAAGTGTTCCCTCCGTAATTTAAGTATGCTCTGGGCATCGGTGACTAGATCACCTTTGGGGGTTCTGCAAGAGTATGCTCCGGTTTTGAAACCTTCTGTAAGCCGCCGCATTTTTTCGTAGAATTTTCAAGCATTACCCCTGTCGGCCAGCTTATCAAGCTCTTGGGACTCACGCATTTCGGCCTCTTTCTTTTTCTGTCTGCAAATGCGTCTCGCTTCCCTCTTCAACTCTCGGTATCTATCCCATCCCGCACGTGTTGTGGTTGATCGTAACGTTGCGAGGTTGGCGGCATGTTTTCTCTCCGCTGCGACGGCACTCCTCGTCGTACCAACTGTTCTTTTGCACTTTCCGATGCAGCTGTACGTAAGGAGTTTGAAATGCCGTCTCACAGTTTCCTTATACCGAGTTGTTGATGAGTGCTCTCAGAGAGCAGGAGTGCAAGCAGAGTAGAAAATCGTTCGGCAGTCTGTTGTGATTGCAGCTTCTCGACGTTGAATCTTTCTTGTGTTTGTTGGCGTGCCTTTTTTGCTGCACAGAGGCGGGTGCGAATCTTGGCTGCAACAAGATAGTGGTCCGAGTCGATGTTAGGGCCTCGGAGCGCTCGCACATCTAAAACACTGGAAACGTGTCTTCCGTCTATTACAACATGATCGATCTGGTTGGTAGCTTCTTCTTGTGCTGGAATCTAGTACTACAGATAACCATATTTCGGTCCTCGGCGAAGTCGATCAGCCTCAACCCATTTGGGGATGTTTCCTCGTGGAGGCTGAATTTACCGACCGTAGTGCCAAAGATACCTTCTTTGCCCACCCTGGCGTTAAAGTCGCCAAGCACGATTTTGACATCGTGGCGGGGGAAGCTCTCATAAGTGCGCTCCAAGCGCTCATAAAAGGCATCTTTGGTCACATCGTCCTTCTCTTCCGTCGGGGCGTGGGCGCAAATCAGAGATATGTTGAAGAACCTCGCTTTGATGCGGATTGTGGCTAGACGTTCATTCACCGGAGTGAATGATAGTACTCGGCGACGGAGTCTCTCTCCCACCACGAATCCAACACCAAACTTTCGGTCCTTTATATGGCCACTGTAGGAAATGTCACAAGGACCTACTCGTCTCTGTCCTTGTCCCGTCCATCGCATTTCATCGACGGCGGTGATGTCAGCCTTTATTTTCGCGAGGACATCAACCAGCTGGGCAGCGGCACCTTCCCAATTAGGGGTCCGGACATTCGTTTGCTTTTTACGTGGCGCAAAACCCTATGTAGGGGATGTTTCGCCTTCTCACTTTAGCTCGCCTTCAAACGGATGTTCTTAGGCTACCCAGAGGATACTTGGTCAAAGACCGGAAGTAGTGAGCTGCTTGAGTCATGTGTAAAAGAATCGTTTCTGGCCACTCCCAAGTGAATGGCGATCAGAGAACTCTCCTCACTTACGTGAACTTCTACACATGACTCCAATCATATACATACACACATATATTCAGTTATTTAAGGTAGTTTCCTAAAATAGTTTATATGTTAAGGAATAAAAATACAGAATAAAAATCAGAATAAAATATTTCTTCATCGACGAAAGTCTTTCATTGCCCCCAAAAGCGGTAAGGTTTGTTAAAAACTTCATTGAGGTAATAACAAAATCAATAACTAATTATGCCAGAGATATTAAATTTTACCTTCAGATGGTATAAAAAGAGCTTAATGGGAGCCGGTGTAAAAATTGGACGATGGAGTAGCTCCACTCAACTTTCTGGTGATATTACATATCTCGGGACCCGACCGACCGATTTCAGCAATGTTTAACAAGTAATGCTTGTTTTCATATGTCTACAGCCTACATGGATATCGGAAAAGTAATAGGACTGAGTCGATTTAAAAATTATTGAACCAATCATTAAAAATTATTTAAAAGCTTTCAAAATCGAGTCCTATTACTTTCCCTGTGCAAAATACTGTATGCGTCGGCGTGGCGAAAATGGGCGAAATCGAACTACAACCACGCCTACTCTCCATATACCACAAATTTAAATTCCATTAGATTATTTCACTTTCCAGTACACAAATCAAGAAGAAATTAATATAAACCAATACAATTTTGCATTTATAATTTATGTAAGGTATGCTATGTTACGTTATGTTAAAAAATTGCTCAAATCTTACCAAACGTAAGTACCGCATACCCATATCTATAGTTGTCTTTTGACCGCAAATATCGGTCAATGGGGTGTACAATTAAAGTTCAGAGAGAATTTTTTCCTGACAGTAGTGACTGCGTAACAAAAATGGTTTAAATCGAGTCAATACTTCCTTGAGCTCCTATATACCTAATATAAAGATTTTCGAGCGGCATTCATCGCCCATTATTTGAGTTATCTTAAAGAAAATTACAGAGCGACTTTTACTAATAGTGTATCTTTATGCCTAAAATAGTTAAAATTGAGCCAAATTTTACTCCATATGATTTGATGGCAGTATACGAGGTACCTCCTAAATGAAACCCTGGGAACAGTTTGTTTAGTAAGTGGCATGATAATAGTTAATAGATAAATTCGGGTCTATACTACCTGTGTCCATATACAACGTATATTAATTTTCGTTTTTCTGTGTAAAATTTTATGCCGAATTTGTCGGCCAGTAAATTTCGATCTTTCGTTGACGTTTTACATCTTAAGGTAACTTGCTGGCTTCGATTCTTGCAAGAAATAAGAGGTATAAAATGTTCGATGGCTCCCAACTTAGCTTTCTTACCAGTTTATATGGAGTTTTGCCAACACCTAAAGGTCTTTGATCATTGTAAGTTGCGAGAGTGTAAAATGTTCGGTTATACCTAAACTTATATTGCTGTTCATTTTCAAATTTGTAAAATAATATTGTCCGCTTTTCTCTGTTGCTCCTTTTTTATCGTTAAACTTTTGTATGGAAATTATTGGCGTTTTTTCTGAAATATAGCTTTTACTTTATGTCTTTCTTAATTTTTTAAATGATATACATTTGTAACGATAAATAACTACATTAATCCACTTTTATTAAAATTTTATAGAAGTTTTAAGAAATGCCAATGAATTTTCTACACTACATAGTATAACACAAAGTCGCTTTTTTCTGCTCTATGTCAACTCTCCATATGTAACGGATTTTGATTCGGTTTTTTTTAATAGAGTGATTAAAGAGAATGGTTTATATGTATAATAACATTTATTAAATAGTGGAGAAATACTGATATTTTTAAGGCACATCACATCGTAAATAATTTCATTTTTTTCCATGATAGTGCAAACGCAGGCTAGACCATACGAGATTTATTAAAACAATGTACTAAGCATTGCACACATTGAAAAGGTCTACAGAAAACTCTGCGATTGTTTATATCTATCGCTAATGGATATCCCACGATAATTTTTTTTGCTAAATATTTAGAATAGTTCAATAACACTTGTACAACTGCAACCGCAGTGCAATGGATAATAACTGGCTCAGTTATCAGTCGATGAATGCCAGGTCGACTTTTTCGTCTTTCCACGATTGAAAACCGGTTCATCAAGTGCAGTCCACTAGAATGACTGTCGATTGGAATCCAGTGTGAAATGATGGAGCCATGTTTCTATTGTCATACACCGACGCAAAATTCGTTTTTCTCAGAGTCGGCAATTCGTTGTTCTTGTTGGATTATGAACTTGCGAGGCACCTTCTTTGCACATGGCTTTCGCGTCTTTAGGGCGTCATTATCCTCAGTGCCCATTTCGCTTCTTTCCAACTTAACAAACCTTTTTCAACGGTTGATTACCCTAGTGCAGAGCCTAAATTCAACAGTATTTTCCCCAAAAAGCAATGCTTTGATTGATAACACACGAAATTCGTTATAATCCATTTCTTTGTTAACTAACACAAGTTATTCACAAAAATTATAATCTACCCTGCCAACCACGGCTACCTACTTGTGTCAAATATTTCAATACAACTACACATTTTTCTCTATGCACCTAACACCAACGCACATTTTCGGGTTATTTTTTGTGTACCTAAATGCGATTGATTTATTTGAAAGAGTGCGAAGGAGAAAACATAATTGTCAATAGTGCCAAAAAATCCCAAAAAGGGTAATAAACAAACGATTGAAAGACGCTTGTCATTCGTGATCGTACCATCGTAAAGGAAGCTCGTACAAAAAGAAGGTAAGTGTAAATGACTTTTATGTGATTTTGTTTTTAATAATTTGCAAAAATTACTTCATTTGTTTTTATAGCATTGGAAATCAGAACTGAATTGTAAATAGCAGCAGCAGCAAATATCAATTGTTAAGTAAGTATGTGAGAAAAAGTGTGTGTTGTTTGAAATTGGATTGCGCAGTCCAATATAATACGCAAAAATAATTTCATACATACATATGTACAGAAGTATGTATTTTATGCGTTTAAGGCGGCCTGTACAATCCAATATAATATGTGATAACAAATGTTTGCTTTATATTTTAAATAATCAGATAATATTATTCTTTTGTTTCAGATATTATTATGATTTTTATTTAATTAATATTTGCTTTCAGAGTAAATTCTATTCGTATTTAATATATTTTATTTTATCAGATAATATTATTCTTTTCTTTCATGTCATGTTCATTCGATGCAATTATTATTTATTTTCAGGTTGTCGGGGTATGTCGACGTAAGGGGCCGATTTCGTTTAATTAAAAGATGGTTAGTTTTAGTTCAAACGTTATAAACTTTAATTCAATATATTTGGATTTATACATACAAGTGTATGATTGTGTGTGTATGTGTTTCCAATAGGGATTAATTGTTATTGAGTTTGTATAAGCTAGTGTGAGAGTTGAGTGTTAATATACATACGTATTGTGTTGATTGAAATATATAATTCCTTTTTGTGTGCTGGGTTTATTCCCTCGTTGTGTGTACTTGATGAATAATTTTGGTGGATTCCTCTATTGTATCCGGATTGTTTTATGTAGTGATTCGAGCTTGTACTTAACGTGTACTTTATATAATGATCGTTCACTTTGTTTGTTTTATCACTTTGTCTAATTGTAAACTTCACTTGATGTTGGTCTCCGTATTCACTTGTGCTTGATTGCTGTGTTGGCGGGATAATAATAAGCCTTAAGGCAAAAAGCGCGGGAAAGTTATTTTTATTTTTTTCTCCTTCTGTTCTGTTGAGTGAAGTTGGGGCGGTTGATATTCCTCTGCATTACGCCTCTATTACTTTATGTAATTTGTGGGAGTAATGCAGAGGAGTATTTGTTTGGATTAAACATCCCGGCCACCTTGCAGAATCTGCGAAATAATTGAGTATTAGTAGGGTAACATATTGATTGAAAAATTTGAGATTGATTGGAGTAATTATCAGCAGTATACTTAGGGTTAGATGGTGCCAGTAAGGTCCAGCCAAATGCTGTATTCTGCGCCACCACTGTACCATTATCGGGTTTGAATAGTCCACTTCTGATGACTTGAGGGTATATATCCGCTCCAATCTCCAACGTTATCTCTTTGTTGCTGTGGAATTGAGGGTCGGCGAGAACTAAGTGTTCAAAGCGCATTTGCACATCGTCACTTAGATCTCGCTCATAGGGTTTTTGGGTAAATTGTGGGTGATTACTGCGTTACATTCCAGACAAAACTTTGTGTCATTATTGAGCTTATTTTGATGCTACAAATACGATACGTGTTGAGGTATGTAATTGGCAGTTTTAATTTTTTAACGAGTTCGGCCGCTATATTTGTAATTTTTAGGTAGGGTTCAAAATGGTTCGAACTTTGTACCATTCGCCATCGCATCTTAATCGGATCTTCAATGTGGGTACTAGGGTCTGCTTAGCCAGTAAGGATGGTAATCGGGTCTCTATCGCAAGTGGATGTTTCTCAACAACATTGGCATCGTTGGTCGGGTATAGCCTCGGATGTCCGTGTAGAGGATGAATGATGTTTCCCATGGCAAGTGGAACATCGATTTTTGCTTGTGCATCCTTCTGTCTTGTGCGACCTGGCTAAGCAATTAACGCAGTAGTGATGCTTTATTACTGCTTCGTATTTTTGCTTATATTGTATGCCAGAGTATGTAGCGCAAGTCACTAGACGGTGGTCTTTTTGCATATTCCGCAAGCGACATGACGATGTGACGTGGGTTTTCTGTGATGTGAGATCGTTTTTCGCGTTGTGCGATCATCACATTCCTTTTCCTCACGAATAGTGGGAAGGCTCGACTTGAAACGCCGCATGCGTCGTGACATCGTTTCGTCTTCCGAAATTGGCGTAATGCTACGGGTTGCGCTACGGAACCGGATGGTAATGGTCGAACTCATACGACGAGGTTTGGGTGAGTTGGTGATTGTTGGGGCCATTTCACTAAAAAAAGAAGAGAAAACGTGTATGTTGTTCTGTGTTTAATATCACAATTTTTGTGATGGGGCGGGTTATTGTGCCTTGAGCAGTTCGGATTTCAACCACTCGTGTTTTATTGTCTAAGCCGGGGAAGACCTTTTGGATTCGACCGAGTTTCCATTCGTTGGGTGAAATATTTTCGTTTCTTATAACGACTAAGTCGTTAACTTCAACATTACGTTGTGGATATTTCCATTTGTATCGTTTGTGTAGCTCCTTAAGGTACTCTTCCTTCCATCTCTTGCAAATGTGCATGTAGAGTATTTTTAGTTTCTGCCATCTGTTAACGATGCTTAAGTTTGCATCCTCTAAATTGGGTTCGGCAGGGGTTAACAATGGGGTACCTATAAGGAAGTGTCCTGGAGTTAGAGGTTCCAAGTTTGATGAGTCGTCGCTTATGGGGCTTATTGGCCGAGAGTTTAAACAACTTTCAATGCGGGTCAATAGGGTAGCAAATTCTTCAAACGTGAATTTTTGTAGTTTTGCGATCTTTTTTAGGTGGGTTTTTAGACTTTTTACGCCTGCTTCCCATAATCCACCCATATGTGGAGCTCCTGGTGGGTTGAAGTGCCATGAGATATTTTGATGGCTATGGAGAGATGTAATTTGAGTTCGAAGTGTCTGTAATAATTCACGCCGATCTTTCATTAGCAACTGTGAAGCTCCTATAAAGTTTGTTCCGTTGTCGGAATAAAGATTGGCGGGACATCCACGCCTCGAGAAGAAACGGGAGAATGCTGCTAGGAAGGCTTGCGTAGTGAGATCGCTAACGGGTTCGAGATGTATTGCTTTAGTTGAGAAGCATACAAATACACATATATATCCTTTGGTGATTAGACATGCTCTCCCAGTGTAGTTTTTGATGTCGTAGGGTCCAGCAAAGTCGATACCAGTGGCAGCAAACGGCCGGGTTAGGATGGTTCGTTCATTTGGAAGAGCTGCCATTATTTGGGTTTGTTGAGCCTTGTTGTGTATGATGCACGTTTTGCATTGATGAATTATTGTTTTAATCAGCATCTTTGCTTTGGGTATCCAGAATTCTGTCCTTAGGAGTCGGAGAACTAGCTGATTTCCGCCGTGTAACGTTGCTAAATGGGTAAATTGAGTTAGTAATTTTGTTATACGACTATTATAGGGTAATAAGATAGGGTGGCGCTCATTATATGATAGCGCTGCGGAATTGGTTAATCTTCCGTCACTTCGCATAACTCCTTTAGGGTCATTGAATGGATTTAAAGTCAATAATGAACTTTTCTTATGTATTTGGGTTTTACGGGTCAATGCATCATATTCTTCTCGGAAATGTGTTTTTTGGGTGTGAATAATTAACTTCATTCGGGTTGTTTTGAACTCTTCCGGGGTTATTTCGTGGTTTGAGTAATCAATTTCTCGCCTCCTTGGTGAGGCATTTGCGAAAAACCTGAATAAGTAAGCGATAACGCGAATGGCTCTGGGGAATGAGGAAAACCTTTCGAGTATATCCTCTTGGGTGGTTATCGCAAACGTTTTAACGGGTTTGAATTCCACGGTAGTGTTGTATGTTTTCTCCGATGCTGGAAAATGCTCCTTTTCATGTTGTAGCCATTGGGGTCCATGCCACCAGAGGTTGCAATTAAATAGATCGGTGGGTGTACATCCTCGGCTTGCTAAGTCTGCGGGGTTGTCTTGGCTTTCCACATGGTTCCAATTTTCGACTCCTACTTTCTCGGTGATTGCAGCTACTCGATGAGAAACGAAAGTGGTCCATGAACAGGGTGGTTTGTTTAACCAAGCAAGAACTATGGTTGAGTCAGTCCAAAAACAACTTTTATATTGGGTTAAGTGTAGTTGGGATAGGGTAGAGTTAACAAGGTTAGCTAATAGAACTGCTCCGCAGAGTTCCAATCTGGGTAGGGATACGGTTTTAATGGGAGCAACTCTTGTTTTTGAGACTAAGAGAGTTGTCCATATTTTGTCTCCAACTGAAACCCTTATATAAAGTGTCACGGCATATGCTTTTTCTGAAGCATCAGAGAAACCGTGGAATTCAATGGTGGTTGTTGGGTTAAAATGGGTCCACCTGGGTATTTCAATTTTGTTTATGTTGTCGTAATCCTTTACGAAGCTGTTCCATCGATGAAGGGTGAGGGGCTTCAGGCTTTCATCCCAGTCAGTTTTATCTAGCCATATTTGTTGCATAATTATTTTTGCCGTGATTATTATTGGACTAAGCCAACCGGCTGGGTCAAACAATTTTGCTATGGCTGATAAGACTTCACGTTTGGTGTGTGCGGGTTTTTTCTCCATTGGGTTGACGAGGAAGAAAAATGAATCCTTTTTAGAGTTCCATCGAATGCCCAGGGTTTTGGTGTTCTCGGGTTCCGAAAGGTTTAGTGTTTCCGTTTCTAAAAGATGATCCTGTGGAAGTCCCTTTAGAATGTGTGGGTCATTGGAGGTCCATTTTCGCAGAGCGAATCCTGGGGACTTCAGAGCGGAAATGAGTTCATCTCGTGCTGACTTTGCCGTGGTCAGGTCATGTGTTCCAGCTAAAACATCGTCCACATACATTTCCTGGCGAAGTATTTTGGCTGCTAATGGGTGGGTTTCTTCTATATCATCAGCTAGCTTCATGAGGGTACGGATCGCTAAGTACGGCGCACAATTTATGCCGAACGTGACTGTTTGCAATTCGAAGTCTTCTATTGTGTCTTCCGGGGACTTCCTAAATAATATCCTTTGGAACCGAGTGTGATTAGGGTCTACGAGTATTTGCCGGTACATTTTCTGAATATCCGCATTAAAAACGAATTGGAAGAGTCGCCAATTTGTGATCAGAATGACAAGGTCTTTCTGTAAAGTAGGCCCGATATGTAAGACGTCATTCAAGCTTTTGTGATTTGACGTGGGGCAATATGCATTAAATACCACACGCAATTTCGTGGTTATACGATCTGGTTTAATGACTGCGTGGTGTGGTAAGTAATATTGGGTCGCTTTACCAGAAGGGTCATACTCCACTTTCTTCATTTGTCCGAGTTCCAAATATTCCATAATTGCTTTGTCATATTCTGCCTTCACTTCGGGTTTTTTAAGTAAAGCTCGTTCATTTCGGAGGAATTGGGCCAACGCTATATGTCTAGAGTATCCGATATCAATATTGTCGGGTTCTTTGAAGGGTAGGGTTACTATATAGCGCCCATTTGGATTACAACGGGTAGTTTTTTGGAAAATTTCCTCACAAATTTGATCTGATTTGGAAACTACGGATTCCTTTGGGATTTCCTCCACCTCCCAAAAACGTGTGAGTAGATTCTCAGGGTTCACTTTATTGTGAAATGAAACTATGGTGGAATTTTGGGTGTGTTGGGTGATGGGTCCGGACAATATCCATCCGAATTCTGTCTCTTGAGCTAAGAGTGAACCTAGTACGTTTCGCTTTTACTCCATTGAGTAAAATACTGGGATAGATATCACTACCGATTAGTATATCCACGGGTCTGGGTTTGTGAAATTGAGTGTCGGCTAATGTGAATCCAAGATTTTTAAGACACTGCTTTGGATCTATGGGGTATGAGGGTAAATTATCAGTTAGGCTATTTAGTATAAATGCCTGTGCTGATAACTTATAATTGGTGTTTAAGGGTGAGCAAAGTGTGATTTCACAAATACTCGTTGGTGTTGCTGAAACTGCATTGTTTAGTCCGGTCACTTGGGCTGATACAGAGTGGGTGGGTATATCCAAACTTCTTTGAAGTCTTCGAGATATAAATGTGGCTTCCGATCCTGAATCAATTAGAGCTCTCGCGGAATATCGCTGGCCATTATGTTCTACTTGAACCATTGCAGTACCGAGTAATATCTGCTTCCTACTTGGGTTGGGTGGGTCTTGGGTTGATGATTTAGTGGACTGTATAGTTGTTGTGTAGGATTTGTATTTGTGCTTTGGGTGGGTAGTGCGGTACTTGAAGCGTTTTCAGGGCTCGAACTAGTGACGTTTGGCATTTCCGGAGTTGATTCAGGTCGAAAGCTGGATTTTCTGTGTATCAGAGTATTGTGTTTTTTGTGACACTACGACACGAGAATTTACTCACACAGTTCTTGTAGCTATGTGAAATAGCCAAGCAGTTAAAGCAATCACCATATTTTTTGATTGTGGAGATACGTGTCTCTACATTCATTGCGAGAAATTTGGGACATTCTCGAATAGGGTGCTGCTTTTTGCAGAGCTTACAGCTTTCTGTATCTATACTATTTTGAGTAAAGTTGAAATTATTATTTCTTTGGGTGTTAGAGGGTCTAGCAATTGGCGTTTCAGCCACGTTTGCATGAAAAGTGTTATATTTCCTTTCATCTGTTCTTTTGACTGTACCGGTGTGGAATGGGGGTAATTTTGTTACTGAAGCTTTGAAATTTCCAACAGATTCGAGGGTTTTGTATTTGTGGGTTAAAAAACTGTCGAAATTTGACCACGTCGGTATATCTGAATTATCTGCTAGGGTATATTCAAAGGTTTCGAGAGTTTGTTTAGGTAGTTTTGAACTACAAAGATATATTAATATCGGATCCCAGCTTTGTGTGTCAATCTCAAGGTTATTTAAATTAGTTAAAACGTTATTAACGGAACGTTGTAAGCTTTTTATAGCACAACCTGTTTCCTGAGTTACTTGGGGTAGGTTAAAAAGAGTCTTTAATTGGGTGTTTACCTGCAACCTCTTATTTTCGTATTGGTCGACTAAATTTTTCCAGGCGAGTATGAAACCATCATTTGTTAGGGGTGCGTTTTGAATAACCTCTCTTGCTTCTCCTCGGGTCTTCTGAGTAAGGTGAAAGAGTCTTTCAACATTACTAATCCTTGGGTTACGGATATACAGGGCTGTAAACATATCCCGAAAGGTGGGCCAAGTTGTGTAATCTCCGTAAAAGATGTCGGTGTCGCATGGTGGAAGGTGAACTGCAGGCGCGAAATCCATCATTGTGGCTTCTGAAGTCCTTTCCTTAATGGGTTGGGTTGACACTTGTGTTTTACGCGCATCTACATCTTCGTTAATGGAAGCTAAGCAAGAGAGGTACATTCGATAACTTTTTTGATATTTTTCTTTCACTTTAAAGAAATCGATGGTTTCATGACTTTCGCGAGAAATTCTTCTGATCGCATCGTATGAGCGCTTTGCTTTTTCATAGAGCGAATTTAGTTCGACCCTTTTCTAATTTCTAGGGTATATAGACCGAATCATCTTCACTTTGGGTCTGAAGATGGTCTTCCACGAATTCAATCAAATCTGTTGTTGTAATTTTAAAATCTTCCATTTCCATTTTTCGGTAAGATATATTTAATATTTGGGTTGAATGAAAAAATAAATCGCGTAGAATTACGAAAATTAAGAAAACAAACTTTAAAAACTTTTTGTATAGTGCTTTATTTATTTTAAAAATTTCAAATTAATTTTCTTGCTTTTATCTCGATGGTGTCCGATTGTGAATATTTATGGGAAGTTATTAAATTTCCGATGAATTGTAGAAAAAAAATCGATAAATAAAAAGTTTGCAGGGTTTTGCACTTTTTCCTACTGGGTCACCTTTTTAATTTCCTACTGGGTACTTGTCTTTTGACGTGCTGTTTCGTTAACAATTTTTGTCACCAACAAATATATGCGAATGGGTGCGCTATTCGTATGTAGGTATGTAATTGCGGGTGTATATTTATTTATATATAATTTTAGTTTAACGAGAAGAATGCAATAGCCGACGGCAAAACCAGTTACGTATATGCATATATTTTATTATTGCACACTTCTTCTCTTGGGTAAATATATGTAAATATGTGTGTATATATGTACATATAATTAAATAGTGCAGATCAACTTTTTGTTAGCCCAATAGAACAAATAAATTGTGCTTAAGTCGGCTTAAGGACACAATTTGGCAATTGGCTGTTTTTTAACAAATTTTTGATTTTCACTTTATATTGACAATTGAAAAATATGGGTCGCACTTACAGTTTTTCCGCTTTTTGTTAATTTCGTTTTGTTTTTGTTTTTAATTGCTTGTTGGGTGCACTCTTTGAAAACCTTCAGGTTGGGTTGTGGAATTCCAACGATGATGTTGTTGTTAATTCCCACGAAGACTTTTTCTTTTAATTATCCGGCTCGAAGGACCAAAAATGTCGGGGTATGTCGACGTAAGGGGCCGATTTCGTTTAATTAAAAGATGGTTAGTTTTAGTTCAAACGTTATAAACTTTAAATTCAATATATTTGGATTTATACATACAAGTGTATGATTGTGTGTGTATATGTGTTTCAATAGGGATTAATTGTTATTGAGTTTGTACAAGCTAGTGTGAGAGTTGGGTGTTAATATACATACGTATTGTGTTGATTGAAATATATAATTCCTTTTTGTGTGCTGGGTTTATGCCCTCGTTGTGGGTACTTGATGAATAATTTTGGTGAATTCCTGTATTGTATCCGTATTGTTTTATGTAGTGATTAAAGCTCGTACTTAACGTGTATTTTATATAATGATCGTTCACTTTGTTTTATCACTTTGTCTAATTGTAAACTTCACTTGATGTTGGTCTCCGTGTACACAAGTGACTTGATTGCTGTGTTGGCGGGATAATAATATGCCTTAAGGCAAAAAGCGCGGGAAAGTTATTCTCCTTTTGTTTTTCCTTCTTTTCTGAAGTGAGTGAAGTTGGGGCGGTTTATATTCCTCTGCATTACGCCTCTATTACTTTATGTAATTTGTGGGAGTAATGCAGAGGAGTATTTGTTTGAGTTAAACACAGGTGTTAATAACCTTTATTTTGTTTCAATCCTTTTTCAGATATTTGTCTTTTATTTTCAGGTATCAAAAATATTTTCTTTAATAAATCTTTTTTCGGATATTAAATATTTTTTTTTATATTAAATATATTTTTATTTATATAAACTGTAATACATTTTTTGTAAACATTTAAAAAATAAAATGAAATAAAAATTAAGAAAGTTTAGTTTGAAATTTTAACAAATTTGAAAAGTAGGAATCAAAAAATGCAACCCAGCATCAGCTATTTAAAAAAAGAAAATGCAACCCTGCATCATCTATTTAAAAAGAGAAAATGCATTCTTACATCAGCCGTCGATTGGGGATATTAGAGCAGAACGATATACTTTTTTATATGACACTGCTGAATGAACGCAACAAAGATGTATGATCTCATGTATACGTACGTGAGTGGGTAGAACATTCGCTCGGCCTATGGCAAACTACACATGTTTACCCACAGGCTTACCAACTGATTATCTGGTTTTTTCCCGCTTGTGGGTTTTATGGTCGTCAGCTTATGGTTGCTTCCGATTCTGTTGGCTTTTCCTTGCCTTGATTAAAACACGTGCTTTAACTTTTATCTATACTAATACTTTTATTCGGAAAGTGGCGTGTTCTAGATGAATATACGTAAAAGAATAAAAGTGGTGTGATCTCTGCAAGAATGCGCAGAAGAATGAGAATGAAAGAATAATGACAGTTCTGCTAACTGCGGTGCAGATTAATTAATCGAATTGATGGTGCTCCCCTTGGGTGTTAGGTGTGTTCGCGTACTACACTGCCACAACCAGCACCCCTTTCAATCTGTGTGTGCTTACAGACCAGACGTTTAGGGAATCGAACTTTTCTTCCCAGGCGAGTTGTGGTTTTTAGTTGAGGGTCGCTGATCTCAGCTGGAGTAGGCCCTGCGTTCTCGTCGATAATGATGTTGTCGTTGGTAAATGCCGCTTTTCAGTCCGTCATACGGCTGCTGCAGGGGTGGTCCAATTGCGTTGTTTCAATGATGGAGTTCCTTTTGTATGAATGGTTTTATTTTTGTGTGGTGTGCCGTTTGCGTTGGTCGTATCGATTCCATTGCATGTCTGAATTCTTGAACAAACTCTGCTTCGTTTTGGTACGGCTTCAGTTCGGTAAAAAAGTTGCAAGCTTTTTCCGTAAACAGGTTCCGCCGGTGTTGCCTGTATGTCCTCTTTAAATATCGATCGAAGTTCAAGCATGATGAGCGGTAACTCGATTGCCCAGTTTCGTCGATCTTTACATTTTAGTGCTGCTTTTAGTGTACGATGAAAACGCTCAACTAAACCGTTGGCTTGGGCATGATATTCGGTTGTGCGGAGGTCACGTATACCTAGTCTTTCGTTGAGCTGCTTAAAAACTTTACATTCAAATTGTCACCCCTGGTCCGTTGTAATTTTAGAAGGTACACCAAATCGCGTGATCCATCTTTCTATGAGTGAGGTGGCGACAGTTTCTGCCGTTATGTTCTTGATGCTGGATTTTCGATTTTTGGCATGGTATGCACTGCCTTGCCCAGGTTGCAATGTCCTGGTGAATGTTGGGCCAGACGAATCTTTGTTTGATGAGTCGGGTAGTCGCTCGAATACCAGGATGTGCAATGTCGTGTGTAGCGTTAAAAATTGTTTTGTTTTTCGGAATGTAAGGTTTGCATTTGTTGTTTGAGATATGGCAATACATATATCTGTTGTGCTGAATTGAGTACGGGCATCTTAGTCAAAATTATGCTGTAGCGGTCGTTCCCTTGAAGAATGGATTTCAGTTCACTGTCCGCATTCTGTTCTGCCGCAATGACCTCGTAGTCGATAGGTTCGCGTTGCATTACATTGATGTGTGAAAGGAAATCGGGTACTGTGTTTTCTTTACCCTTTACGTAACGTATATCAGTCTTCAAATTGGCTGACGTAATGCAAATATCGGAGGTGTCGTGGCTCTGCTTTTTCAGGTTTCTGTTTAAAAGCGAAAGTGATTGGTTTGTGGTCGGTGTAGATCGAGCAACATCTACCTTCGAGTTGGTGGCGAAGTATTTAACGCTTTTATGTACGGCGAAAAGCTCTCTTGAGTATGTACTCCAATTACGTTGAGATGTTGTTAACTTGCGGGAAAAAAAGTCCGAGGGGCTGCGCCTCGTCGTTTTTTATTTGGTGCAGCACGCCTCTGATACAGTTGTCTGATGCATCGACTGATAGTGTGAGTTGTGCGTTTTTTTGTGGATGCGCGAGCAGGGTTACATTGGCTAATTTTAGTTTAAAATCGTTGAATGCTTTTCGCGACCCTTCGGTCCACTGAATTTTGCGTTAGTCGTTTTTGATGTTGCCCGGAATAAGCGCTTGCAGGATATCTTGAGTATGTGCAGCGCCGGGTATAAATCTTCGGTAGAAGTTGATAATTGCTATGAAACGTCGTAGGTCTTTTCCGATGGTTGGCAAAATACCGTTGGGTGTGACTAAATGACCGAGATACCTCACGTTTGACTGACCAAAAAAACATTTATTGCCGTTAACGGTTAAGCCGTTTTGCTGTAAACGCTCGAACACAATTCTAAGGTGTTGCTTATGTTGAGCTTCGGTGCAGGATGCGATGCAGATAAGGTCTAGGTATGGTACGACAAAGTCTAATCCTCGAAACACACTGTCGATGTGTCGTTGAAATGTTTGGCTCGCGTTGCATAACCGTCCGGTCAATGACCGGGTACCCGGGTATCCATTTCAATCTACATGCCAATTTTTTATAACTCCTCCTCAAAAAAATTTTATGGCCGCCTGGATCCCCAAAACTAAAGTTATTTGTCACCCATTTTCCGACAAAATATTTTAGAATAAATTATTTAATAAAAGTTATTAACAATCAAACTTGATACCTTGCTACCCAGAGGATACTTGGTCAAAGACCGGAAGTAGTGAGCTGCTTGAGTCATGTGTAAAAGAATCGTTTCTGGCCACTCCCAAGTGAATGGCGATCAGAGAACTCTCCTCACTTACGTGAACTTCTACACATGACTCCAATCATATACACATACACATATATTCAGTTATTTAAGGTAGTTTCCTAAAATAGTTTATATGTTAAGGAATAAAAATACAGAATAAAAATCAGAATAAAATATTTCTTCATCGACGAAAGTCTTTCATTGCCCCCAAAAGCGGTAAGGTTTGTTAAAAACTTCATTGAGGTAATAACAAAATCAATAACTAATTATGCCAGAGATATTAAATTTTACCTTCGAGATGGTATAAAAGAGCTTAATGGGAGCCGGTGTAAAAATTGGACGATGGAGGTAGCAACGCCAACTTTCTGGTGATATTACATATCTCGGGACCCGACCGACCGATTTCAGCAATATTTAACAAGTGGCCTTGTTTTCATATGTCTACAGCCTACATGGATATCGGAAAGTAATAGGACTGAGTCGATTTAAAAAAAAAAAATTATTGAACCAATCATTAAAATTATTTAAAAGCTTTCAAAATCGAGTCCTATTACTTTCCTGGCAAACCCTGTATGCGTCGGCGTGGCGAAAATGGGCGAAATCGAACTACAACCACGCCTACTCTCCATATACCACAAATTTAAATTCCATTAGATTATTTCACTTTCCAGTACACAAATCAAGAAGAAATTAATATAAACCAATACAATTTTGCATTTATAATTTATGTAAGGTATGCTATGTTACGTTATGTTAAAAATTGCTCAAATCTTACCAAACGTAAGTACCGCATACCCATATCTATAGTTGTCTTTTGACCGCAAATATCGGTCAATGGGGTGTACAATTAAAGTTCAGAGAGAATTTTTTCCTGACAGTAGTGACTGCGTAACAAAAATGGTTTAAATCGAGTCAATACTTCCTTGAGCTCCTATATACCTAATATAAAGCTTTTCGAGCGGCATTCATCGCCCATTATTTGAGTTATCTTAAAGAAAATTACAGAGCGACTTTTACTAATAGTGTATCTTTATGCCTAAAATAGTTAAAATTGAGCCAAATTTTACTCCATATGATTGATGGCAGTATACGAGGTACCTTAATGAAACCCTGGGAACAGTTTGTTTAGTAAGTGGCATGATAATAGTTAATAGATAAATTCGGGTCTATACTACCTGTGTCATATACAACGTATAATAATTTTCGTTTTTCTAAAAAATTTTATGCCGAATTTGTCGGCCAGTAAATTTCGATCTTTCGTTGACGTTTTACATCTTAAGGTAACTTGCTGGCTTCGATTCTTGCAAGAAATAAGAGTATAAAATGTTCGATGGCTCCCAACTTAGCTTTCTTACTAGTTTATATGGAGTTTTGCCAACACCTAAAGGTCTTTGATCATTGTAAGTTGCGAGAGTGTAAAATGTTCGGTTATACCCAAACTTATATTGCCGTTCATTTTCAAATTTGTAAATAATATTGTCCGCTTTTCTCTGTTGCTCCTTTTTTATCGTTAAACTTTTGTAGCAAATTATTGGCGTTTTTTCTGAAATATAGCTTTTACTTTGCGTCTTTCTTAATTTTTTAAATGATATACATTTGTAACGATAACAACTACATTAATCCACTTTTATTAAAATTTTATAGAAGTTTTAAGAAATGCCAATGAATTTTCTACACTACATAGTATAACACAAAGTCGCTTTTTCTGCCCCTATGTCAACCTCCATATGTAACGGATTTTGATTCGGTTTTTTTTAATAGAGTGATTAAAGAGAATGGTTTATATGTATAATAACATTTATTAAATAGTGGAGAAATACTGATATTTTTAAGGCACATCACATCGTAAATAATTTCATTTTTTCCGCTTACAGTGCAAACGCAGGCTAGACCATACGAGATTTATTAAAACAATGTACTAAGTATTGCACACATTGAAAAGGTCTACAGAAAACTCCGCGATTGTTTATATCTATCGCTAATGGATATCCCACGATAATTTTTTTTGCTAAATATTTAGAATAGTTCAATAACACTTGTACAACTGCAACCGCAGTGCAATGGATAATAACTGGCTCAGTTATCAGTCGATGAATGCCAGTCGACTTTTTCGTCTTTCCACGATTGAAAACCGGTTCATCAAGTGCAGTCCACTAGAATGACTGTCGATTGGAATCCAGTGTGAAATGATGGAGCCATGTTTCTATTGTCATACACCGACGCAAAATTCGTTTTTCTCAGAGTCGGCAATTCGTTGTTCTTGTTGGATTATGAACTTGCGAGGCACCTTCTTTGCACATGGCTTTCGCGTCTTTAGGGCGTCATTATCCTCAGTGCCCATTTCGCTTCTTTCCAACTTAACAAACCTTTTTTCAACGGTTGATTACCCTAGTGCAGAGCCTAAATTCAACAGTATTTTCCCCCAAAAAGCAATGCTTTATTAACACACGAAATTCGTTATAATCCATTTCTTTGTTAACTAACACAAGTTGCTTCACAAAAATTATAATCTACCCTGCCAACCACGGCTACCTACTTGTGTCAAATATTTCAATACAACTACACATTTTTTCTCTATGCACTAACACCAACGCACATTTTCGGGTTATTTTTTGTGTACCTAAATGCGATTGATTTATTTGAAAGAGTGCGAAGGAGAAAACATAATTGTCAATAGTGCCAAAAGAAAATCCCAAAAAGGGTAATAAACAAACGATTGAAAGACGCTTGTCATTCGTGATCGTACCATCGTAAAGGAAGCTCGTACAAAAAGAAGGTAAGTGAATGACTTTTATGTGATTTTGTTTTTAATAATTTGCAAAAAATTACTTCATTTGTTTTTATAGCATTGGAAATCAGAACTGAATTGTAAATAGCAGCAGCAGCAAATATCAATTGTTAAGTAAGTATGTGAGAAAAAGTGTGTGTTGTTTGAAATTGGATTGCGCAGTCCAATATAATACGCAAAAATAATTTCATACATACATACATATGTACAGAAGTATGTATTTTATGCGTTTAAGGCGGCCTGTACAATCCAATATAATATGTGATAACAAATGTTTGCTTTATATTTTAAATAATCAGATAATATTATTCTTTTGTTTCAGATATTATTATGATTTTTATTTAATTAATATTTGCTTTCAGAGTAAATTCTATTCGTATTTAATATATTTTATTTTATCAGATAATATTATTCTTTTCTTTCATGTCATGTTCATTCGATGCAATTATTATTTATTTTCAGGTGTTAATAACCTTTATTTTGTTTCAATCCTTTTTCAGATATTTGTCTTTTATTTTCAGGTATCAAAAATATTTTTCTTTAATAAATCTTTTTTCGGATATTAAATATTTTTTATATTAAATATATTTTTATTTATATAAACTGTAATACATTTTTTGTAAACATATAAAAAATAAAATAAAATAAAAATTAAGAAAGTTTAGTTTGAAATTTTAACAAATTTGAAAAGTAGGAATCAAAAAATGCAACCCAGCATCAGCTATTTAAAAAAAGAAAATGCAACCCTGCATCATCTATTTAAAAAGAGAAAATGCATTCTTACATCAGCCGTCGATTGGGGATATTAGAGCAGAACGATGTACTTTTTTATATGACACTGCTGAATGAACGCAACAAAGATGTATGATCTCATGTATACGTACGTGAGTGGGTAGAACATTCGCTCGGCCTATGGCAAACTACACATGTTTACCCACAGGCTTACCAACTGATTATCTGGTTTTTTCCCGCTTGTGGGTTTTATGGTAGTCAGCTTATGGTTGCTTCCGATTCTGTTGGCTTTTCCTTGCCTTGATTAAAACACGTGCTACAACTTTTATCTATACTTATACTTTTATTCGGAAAGTGGCGTGTTCTAGATGAATATACGTAAAAGAATAAAAGTGGTGTGATCTCTGCAAGAATGCGCAGAAGAATGAGAATGAAAGAATAATGACAGTTCTGCTAACTGCGGTGCAGATTAATTAATCGAATTGATGGTGCTCCCCTTGGGTGTTAGGTGTGTTCGCGTACTACACTGCCACACAACCAGCACCCTTTCAATCTGTGTGTGCTTACAGACCAGACGTTTAGGGAATCGAACTTTTCTTCCCAGGCGAGTTGTGGTTTTTAGTTGAGGTCGCTGATCTCAGCTGGAGTAGGCCCTGCGTTCTCGTCGATAATGATGTTGTCGTTGGTAAATGCCACAGCTTTTCAGTCCGTCATGCGGCTGCTGCAGGAGTGGTCAATTGCGTTGTTTCAATGATGGAGTTCCTTTTGTATGAATGGTTTTATTTTTGTGTGGTGTGCCGTTTGGTCATCGTATCGATTCCATTTGCATGTCTGAATTCTTGAACAAACTCTGCTTCGTTTTATGTACAGCTTCAGTTCGGTAAAAAAAGTTGCAAACTTTTTCCGTAAACAGGTTCCCCATGCAGGGTGTTTGCCTGTATGTCCTCTTTAAATATCGATCGAAGTTCAAGCATGATGAGCGGTAACTCGATTGCCCAGTTTCAAGTCGATCTTTACATTTTAGTGCTGCTTTAAGTGTACGATGAAAACGCTCAACTAAACCGTTGGCTTGGGCATGATATTCGGTTGTGCGGAGGTCACGTATACCTAGTCTTTCGTTGAGCTGCTTAAAAACTTTACATTCAAATTGTCCGTTTACTTTACATTCAAATTGTCCGTTGTAATTTTAGAAGGTACACCAAATCGCGTGATCCATCTTTCTATGAGTGAGGTGGCGACAGTTTCTGCCGTTATGTTCTTGATGCTGGATTTTCGATTTTTGGCATGGTATGTCACTGCCTTGCCGGATTGCGCAATGTCCTGGTGAATGTTGAACCAGACGAATCTTTGTTTGATGAGTCGGGTAGTCGCTCGAATACCAGGATGGCTGTAATGTCGTGTGTAGCGTTAAAAATTGTTTTGTTTTTCGGAATGTAAGGTTTGCATTTGTTGTTTGAGATATGGCAATACATATATCTGTTGTGCTGAATTGAGTACGGGCATCTTAGTCAAAATTATGCTGTAGCGGTCGTTTCCTTGAAGAATGGATTTCAGTTCACTGTCCGCATTCTGTTCTGCCGCAATGACCTCGTAGTCGATAGGTTCGCGTTGCATTACATTGATGTGTGAAAGGAAATCGGGTACTGTGTTTTCTTTACCCTTTACGTAACGTATATCAGTCGTAAATTGGCTGACGTAATGCAAATATCGGAGGTGTCGTGGCTCTGCTTTTTCGGGTTTCTGTTTAAAAGCGAAAGTGATTGGTTTGTGGTCGGTGTAGATCGAGCAACATCTACCTTCGAGTTGGTGGCGAAGTATTTAACGCTTTTATGTACGGCGAAAAGCTCTCTTGAGTATGTACTCCAATTACGTTGAGATGTTGTTAACTTGCGGGAAAAAAGTCCGAGGGGCTGCGCCTCGTCGTTTTTTATTTGGTGCAGCACGCCTCTGATACAGTTGTCTGATGCATCGACTGATAGTGTGAGTTGTGCGTTTTTTTGTGGATGCGCGAGCAGGGTTACATTGGCTAATTTTAGTTTAAAATCGTTGAATGCTTTTCGCGACTCTTCGGTCCACTGAATTTTGCGTTAGTCGTTTTTGATGTTGCCCGGAATAAGCGCTTGCAGGATATCTTGAGTATGTGCAGCGCCGGGTATAAATCTTCGGTAGAAGTTGATAATTGCTATGAAACGTCGTAGGTCTTTTCCGATGGTTGGCAAAATACCGTTGGGTGTGACTAAATGACCGAGATACCTCACGTTTGACTGACCAAAAAAACATTTATTGCCGTTAACGGTTAAGCCGTTTTGCTGTAAACGCTCGAACACAATTCGAAGGTGTTGCTTATGTTGAGCTTCGGTGCAGGATGCGATGCAGATGTCGTCTAGGTATGGTACGACAAAGTCTAATCCTCGAAACACACTGTCGATGTGTCGTTGAAATGTTTGGCTCGCGTTGCATAACCGTCCGGTCAATGACCGGGTACCCGGGTATCCATTTCAATCTACATGCCAATTTTTTATAACTCCTCCTCAAAAAAATTTTATGGCCACCTGGATCCCCAAAACTAAAGTTATTTGTCACCCATTTTCCGACAAAGTATTTTAGAATCAATTATTTAATAAAAGTTATTAACAATCAAACTTGATACCTCCTCCGTTCAATAACCAGGTACCCGGGTACCTACTGAGATTTATATATATAAATGACAGGTTTACACACACTTAAGAGATTGTTTATCAAAGTATTCAGATAATTATATTTTTAAATTAATAATAGACAATATAGTTTACAATTTCTTTTATTTTAACAATAATTCTTATTAGTAAGAACAAAATATCTCCGTTTATATTTATTTTAGTAATATTATTTTCTATTTTTTTACTATTTGTTTATTTATATTGTTTTATTTATTATGATACAGTGCTATATAAGAACTAAAGTATATTAAATTATTCTCTACATCCTTCACATGTCGTGGTTGTAATACAGTGTCCATCACAAATAAGTTTCTCACATACTGAGCATATTTTTCTAGTTTTGCGACGTTTTTTGAATTCACTTTGAAGAAATTCATAGCATACACCAGTAATATTTTTCCTTCCAGTTGAATCGCGCTGCTTCTGAGGTCTCAATGATACGAGTACAGATCATGTTGGCTGCACATTTGGATTGACAGATCGACCAAGACAAGATTCAATCGCTACTTTTGTTGAGAAATGCCTCATAATTTGTGCATTATTCGCACGATTTTCAACGAATGGAGTACACAGCTCTCTGCCCAATTGCCGACAAAATAAGCGTCGTTCATACGATTTTTTAACAAGCATTTTATTATTCTCATAATACAGAATATATGCTGCAGGGCAGGCAATATCGAGAATATTCTAAAAAAATCGTTGAGTTGACCTTTTTGTAGTACAGGGTTACCCACTCGAAGTGTTACCAAATTCAAACTGCTATAACTACCACACTATTAATGACAGCGCGCTTAAATTTACACCAATAACAAATCATTCCATTATTTACAAGCGTACAAAAAACATTTTAGTCTGTGTCGTGTGAAAAAAAAGTTATACGTGATGGAATTTAAACGTAATAGTGTGATTGCTTTATATTTGGCTGGAAAATCACCAAGCAGCAATTGTTCGTCAGCTAAAAACATCTCGAAGTGAACAAAATGTTTGTGTATCGCACTATAAATCGTTACAATGATACTGGCAGCATCGCAAAACGCCATGGAGGTGGTCATAAGAAAACAGCAACATCACCTGAGATGATTCGAAAAGTGAAGGCTCGACTTGAACGAAATCCACGTCGAAGTGGCAAGCTGAAAATTTCGCAAAGTTCAATGCAACGACTGTTGAAAAATGAGCTAAAGGTCAAGCCTTACAAGTTCCAAAAAGGACACAATCTTACACCGCAGCAAAAAAAAGTTAGACTCGAAAGAGCGAAGGAGTTGTTACACTTGCACGAACGTGGCGAATTTCCGAACATTGTGTTTTTCTGATGAGGAAGAATTTCCCTATTGAGCAATTCATAAACTCTCAAAATGACCGTGTTCACGCGACCGAACGCACGTACGAGAATTTAAGCCTACGAATGGCCACCCGAAGTAATTTCCCATCGCAAGTGATGGTATGGGCTGCCGTGACCATGATGGGCGCTCTCCAGTCGTTTTCATCGAGCCTGGTGTCAAAGTAAATGCGACTTATTATCGTGAAAATATTTTGGAAGGTGCTTTAGAGCCGTGGGCACGTAAACACTTCGGCCGGAAAGAATGGACGTTCCAACAAGACTCGGCGCCGTCACATAAAGCGAGAATTAACCAAGAGTGGTTAAAAAATCATGTTCCACGCTTCATTTCGTCGACACAATGGCTTTCGAATTCACCAGACGCAAATCCGATGGGCTTTTCCATCTGGTCCATTTTAGAGAGCAAGGTGCGGACTAAAAAATACACCAGTATGGATGCGCTCAAGAAAGCGATTGTACGTGAATGGGCCAAAATACCACAAGCTCACATTCGTGCAGCATGCAACTCGTTTTTTGACCGTTTGAGGGCCATAGTCAAGGCAAAAGGTGGCCATATCGAGCTAAAGTGAATGGATTCTAAATTTTTGATTATTTTCATACATTTTTGTCATTGGAATCAATAAAAATATTATCAAACTAAAAAATTATAGTCGTTTGAATTTTGGGTAACCCTGTATATCTACCAAGCATTTTATCCATCGTGTCTACTCCAGCTTTGGACCAGTTATAAAACTCGATGATTTCGGGTTTTTTCTGTGCACTATCACTAATTTTTGCTTCGTGATGCATTGATGATAGCATAATTACTACCTTGTTTCTTTTTTGGCACATAACTACATAGGGTTACTTTTTCATGAAAGCCAAACACAGTGGATAATTCTTCTCGAGTTTTTGAAACAGCCATTGCTGGTGGAATGTATGCTTTATTTTTCTTCAGAGTACCAACAATCGTCAAGTTCCAAGATAGTAAAAATTTGGCTAGTGGAAAAGTTGTGAAGAAATTATCCACTATAATGTTTCTACCGGATCCTTTGTATGGTGCCACAAAGTTTTTAACAACTCTTTCACCAACATTTTTCTCACGGCCATCTTTCGATTTTCTTAAGTAAAGCTGTCCAGTAAGTGGATACGAATTTTCAGCATCACATTACTTTAATTTCATATTTAGCTGGCTTTGATGGAATGTATTGAGTGAATCTAGTTCGACCTCGAAATGAATAAAGTTGCTCGTCGATTGTTTGGTATTCTGTTGGCTTATAAATGTCTCGTATTGGAGCAGCTTTATCTATTTCTAAGCGCTGAGCTCTAGTATTGGCATCGTCAAATCGAATAAAACGAATAATATTCCAGAAGCGATTGATACTCATTGCTGCGCGATATAATGGATATGAATACAGTTGCCACATTTCCCTTTCATTGTCAGTATTTGAATTATTTGCGCCAGAAGTTATCAAAATAGCCAAAAATGCATAAAATTCCTGCAGCTCGAGATTTTTCCACTCCGATTGTTTTTTTTTTGTGGATTTTTTTCAGTATATGCTGTATATATTTATTTTGTATATTTTTTTCACTTATCTCTGTATACTTTCTACACTGTTCACTACGCTTTTAGAATTCCAACTGAACACGTTTCCTTCTTTTCGTCCGAAATGGAAAGGGGAGAGGCACGGCTTAGGTACCTAAATATCCGTCGACTTTGGCACTACGCTTTCGTTATTTCTACGAGAACTATAGACTATGTCCCCATATATAGTTATTTCCTATTCTATGTAGCCAACTTACACAGAAAAAAAAAATTTATTCAGTATACTATCGACTTCTACATCTGCTCCACCTGGGTATCCGGGTACCCGGTCATTGAAGGAATGGTGAAAGTTTGGTCATTGACCGGTCGGATAACCCAAATGTCATGTATCGAATTTCGAATAAGCCGAACGGAGGTATTATGGCCGTTTTTTCAATATCATCATGGGTATCTGGTGGTACGCCCTTTCGAGGTCGATAGTTGAAAATATGCTTTTGCCCAGAAGAATGAGAACGAAAGAATAATGACAGTTATGCTAACTGCGGTTCAGATAAATTAATGAGTGCTGCCAAACCATCGAATTGATGGTGCTGCCCTTGGGTGTTAGGTGTGTTCGCGTACTACACTGCCACACGCTCATGGTTAGCAGGGTAACTAAAAGATGGTAGTAGTAGTATTATCTATGTGTCAGCCACAGTAAAGCGTGGACGGGTTCTCTAGTCACTTTATATAAAGAAAAAATTTATATTTTACATAGCTCTTTTGACTGTTTAAATATTTATTTTATTCAATATGTTTTGTAAGTGCTTAGTTTAAAGACCAAGGGCAAACTTGAAAAGAGTGTTGACTTAAGGGATCATCTCAGTGTGAAATTTTCGAGAAATCGATTTTTTTGTTGCATTACCGAATAGTATGCGCTATAATAAACATTCTCCCATTTTTGAAATCCCAATTAAAATTAATACGGTCGCTGCAGCGTTTCTTGTAGAAAGGGAACAGAGTGGGGAGCATAGCGACTACAATATTTAAACGCCTTTTTTTTAGAATGGTGGTTTTCAAAACGGTTTCGACTCTCAAAAGAAGAATTTTGAAGAGATCCAGTTCCAATTTATTTTTATCGTCATTCGCTATCGCGCTATGGAAGCTTTTATAATTTTCTTGAAATTTCCCTATTTTTTCTACGAAAAACTGTCGAAAAAAAGGACCAAATTCGATACTTTTTTCACACCGCGGGCACCGCGGATTAATAATCTTTTTGAAACTTTTGCTTTAGACCAAAAATGCGTGCCTTCGTGGACAAATTAGATGAATTTTTGTTTTTTTACGTGTCATTTCAACAATTTATTTAACTATTATACACCCAATAAACAAAAAAATCAGTTTGTATTTGTCATGAATGTAGGTACTTATTTAAAAAAAATGAGACTGATTAGTTAATTTCAACATTAAAAAAATTGCAAAAATCAGTGATTTTTCGCATGGTCACAATGAGACGATCCCTTAAAGACTGCAGTAACTTAGAGAGAATAATGACTTGTACAGAATGCAAATTACAATTGGGAAACTTGCCCTTTATAGCACAAGATGTGATGCGCTTATCGCGAAAGTTAAGAAGCGTCAAATGTTTTGTTATATAATATTGAAGCGCGAGTTAAGGAACGTATTCCTTATAATACTTGTTGTAATACACATAAAAAAACCTTTTGTTTCAGTAAACGAACAACATTAAAAAATCATCAAAACTACCTTATCTTGGAACAATAGAAGTGCACTATCAGTACAACAAACAATAACAAATAGTTATTTACTAGTAAACAACCAGCATCTCAATAGTATAACTAGCACTAAGATTTATGTAAACAAACCTAAACAAACAATATATGGTATTATTTATTTATTTAAATTGATTACAATTGAAATTATAATTAATTAAGCACTAGCTGCCAGGGCTATCGGCTTAAGGTGTATAACAGTTTAAATTAAGTTATCAATATGTATTGTTTTACAAAATTCCAATAACAATTTAATATTTTTCTCACTTGGAGTACTTAGCAAGTCTAACGGGTTGAGGTTCGGAAAAACGGAAGATCTGTAATGTGTCAGATGGGAACAGTCTTTGAGAATATGGGAAATGGTTAAGGGAGCGTTGCGACAAAATTCACAGGCTGGTTGAGATTCGTTTTCCAGTAGATGAGCGTGAGTTAGACTAGTGTGCCCTAATCTGAAGCGGATGAAACATTTGTTCATGTGTGTTGTAGTCGTCGTGGGGAGCCTGATCCTCGATCTGTTTGGATTATAGGTCTTTTACGTGTGGGAATAGTTTGCCCATTTGATAGCACATCGTTGGTACGCTGTATAAGAAATACTTTTCGCCACTGCTTTGGTTGAGAATGGCATGAAAGTGAAAACTGGAGCTTTTATAGCTGATTTGGCAGCTTTATCTGCATGCTCATTTCCATTGATTCCGGCGTGGTCAGGAACCCACATCAGTTTGACTCTTTTCTCTAGTTGAATGATGAGTTCCTGTATGGCGACAATAGGTTCCGCAGAGTTCCGTGCGGATTTAGTGGCTTCAAACATCGAGAGGCTGTCTGTGCATATAATAAATTTGTTTTTAGAAGCTCTAACTAGAAGAAGAGCAGACAGTATGCCCTGCACTTCTGCGTCGAAAACTGTTGCAACCATTGGCAAGATTCCTTGTGCTAATAAGATTCCGTTAGCGTTGACGACTGCAAAACCGGTTCCGTCTGTTGATCAGGTCAGTAATTTTGTAGAACAATTGCTTATAGGTAACTACGTTGGTGTTTTGCTTCCTATGAGCTGTAAGACCGTCGACGAAGGACTTATTTTGCAAATACCATGGAGGTTGATTCCAAGTTGGAGGTGGAGCCGGTTGGATTTCACTTGCCGATGCTATATTAAGCATGCATGAAAGAGCGGATGAAAATTTCATCTTGCGTTTTCGCTATTTTAGTAACTTGATCTCTCTATACATGACCGAGTTTTTTGACGAGTAAATGATTCGGATTTGACGGCATCGTACATATTGAATTCGGTCTTCAATAGTGAGAAAGCCGCTTTCGGCCAGTAGATTTTCAGTTCGCGTGGTTCTAAATGCTCTGAGGCTGCATCTTATGGCTGCACGATATGGTCCCTTAATACGAAGGAGGTTGGTTTTGGAGCATTGGCCATAAATTGCCAATCCATAGTCAATTTTGGAGAGCAATGTGAGCTGCGTGATATTAAGGAGGGAGTTGGAGTTTTGTTGGAGGAAAGGTATTTTATCTTAAGGTTAGATCTTAAACTAATACAGTGTTCCTTAAAATGATGCTTACAATCAAAAGTTATACCTAGAATTTTTAGGTGTTTAACATTTTCTACAGTGAAGTTATTAATTCTAATTGTAATGGGGTCACAAAGATGTTTCCGACAAACGTGAAGATGCTTGCATTTTTCGAGTGATAGCTTTGCTCCAGAGTATTGACACCAAAAGCTTATTGATGATATCGCGTTTGCAAAATTAGTGTGGGTGTCTTTAGTGTCCTTTCTGTTGCACGTGAGGTATAAATCGTCCGCAAAGAAGCAATGGCTGATTCCCTTTTGGACGCATAGTGCACTGAGGTATCCCATTAAAAAGTGGATGAATTGATGAGTGTGGTGTTTACCCTGCTGCGTATTGATCGCGATGTCAGAAAAGATTTAATATAATTGTACATTTTTGGTCCTATTTGGAGTTCAAGTAGCTTGTTTAGAACAACGTGAACACCCACTCTATCAAAAGCCTTTTCGAAATCTACTGAGAGAATAGAAAGGTGAATTTTGGATGATAGGCTTTTTGAAATGAGATGATCGATATAATAGAGTGCATCCATCGTGTTTGCCCCTGGACGAAAGCCGAATTGGTTAAATGAAAGTGCCTTTGAGGATGTTAAATACCACATTAGCCTCTTTGAGACCATTTTTTCTTGTAGCTTACTAATACAGGGAAGCAACGATATGGGGCGGTAGGAATCTACCAGCCGAGCATCTTTGTTGGGTTTCTTTACTGGGATGAGCGTAGCCGTTTTAAAAGAATGCGGGATAATATCTGTATCGAAGATATTGTTGAAAAGATTGTTAAGCCGTTTTCTGAAGGTGGTTGGCGTGTTAACAAGCATGGGATACGAAATTTGTCGCGGCCAGGGGTTGTGCCAGTGAATGACTTTAAACAGTTGTCTAATTCATTTAAAAGAAATGGGGAGTCGATTATGCTTGATTTGTAGTTAAAGCAAATATTTACGGATTGGCCGAGGGAAGTGCTTTTAGCTAAACGAAAAGTTGAGGAGAAGTTTGCGTCTTTAGAGTTCGAAGACCAGAAGCCAGCAAAGGTTTCGGCGATTCCTTTGAGGTCCGTAACTATGCTAGATGCCGTTTCGATTGTATGTATATTGGAAGGTTTGTATGTGCCTACTAATTTACGCACGTTTTGCCAGATTACTGGTGTGGGAGTAGTAGGATTAATTTTCCTGGTGAAATCCGCGAAACTTTGCTGTTTAGCTTCTTTCTTAGCTTTATTAAATGCAGAGTTTGCTTTTTTATATGCTATTAGATTGTCACAACTGAAGGACTGTCTGTAAGCTCTCCAAGCATTTTGTTTAGTATCTCGTAATGCTTTTAACTCTGAGGACCACCAAGGTACAGTCCTACTAAACTGTTTGTAAATTGTACGGGGAATAGGACTGTTTGCTGCTGAGCGTATTATCTTCTTAATACGAGCGGCTTCGGCATTGATGTTATCGGCAGGGGGAAATGAATGTCACAAGTCTAGAATCCTGTCTTGAAACAGTGACCACTTAGCCTTTTTGGTATTGAAAAGTGGACTTGTGCGGTGTAGAGTATACCGATCAATTGTAACCGATGTTATTGTGGGAAAGTGAGCACTATTATCGTGCGACTTTTTCAACCTGCTTCTGGTATTTTCTCCTATTCTCTATTTCGATCTGCAGAGCTTAATAGAGAAGGTACCATCTTTTAAAAGAGTGTACAGCTGCTGGCATATGCCGATCATGTTGATATCATCGGCCTTAACACCCGCGCCGTTAGTTCTGCTTTCTCTAGACTGGACAAGGAAGCACAGAAAATGGGTCTGGCAATGAACGAGGGCAAGACGAAATATCTCCTGTCATCAAACAAACGCACTCGCGACTTGGCTCTCACGTCACTGTTGACAGTCATAACTTTGAAGTTGTAGATAATTTCGTCTATCTTGGAACCAGCGTAAATACCACCAACAATGTCAGCCTAGAAATCCAACGCAGGATAACACTTGCCAACAGGTGCTACTTCGGACTGAGTAAGCAATTGAGAAGCAAAGTCCTCTCTCGACAAACAAAAACCAAACTCTATTTGTGGTCCTTTGCGCATTGGCCACGTCGAATATCGCATTCGATGGAACGATGAGCTGTACGAGATATACGACGACATTGACATAGTTCAGCGAATTAAAAGACAGCGGCTACGCTGGCTAGGTCATGTTGTCCGGATGGACGAAAACACTCCAGCTCTGAAAGTATTCTACGCAGTACCCGCCGGGGGAAGCAGAGGAAGAGGAAGACCTCCTCTCCGTTGGAAGGACTAATTGGAGAAGGACCTGGCTACGCTTGGAATATCCAATTGGTGCCACGTAGCGAAAAGAAGAAACGACTAGCGCTGTTGTTAGCTTGGCTATAATCGCGTAAGCGGTGTCTACGCCAATTAAGAAGAAGATATCACACATTGTCCGACTTTGTCGATCAAAAGTCAACTATAGGTACCGGGGTCTAAATATTCGGTACCTAGGGGCTTGAACAGTTTCTATTGGATTTAAGCAGTTTTTGATCACAAGATGGCACACACTAAAAATATTATTCGTGCAAAGTTTTGTCCCATTATATTAATTGCTTTTTGATTTGTGTACCGGATGTACAGGATATATGGGCGGACGGTTGTTGTCCGATTTCATCCATTTTTAAAATGTAACATAAGAATGTAAGAATAATGACAAGTAATCGAAATCGGTCAATCGGATCCCGAGATACAGGATTTCACCAAAAAGTGGGCGGTGCCAAGCCTATCTTTCAATTTTCACATCAGCTCTCATAAAGCACTCTTCTACCGTTTCGGGGGTGGAAATTTTTACATGTTTCTGGGTATTTAGTTATTGATTCACCGCGCTTTTTAGTAGTTTTCAACAGTTCCGTTACATGGGGAGTGAGCGGGGTTATTCTCCGATGTCATTCATTTTCATACTGTCGGTAGAAGTTCGTATAAAATTTGTGCTTAGCGAATTTGGTTGTTGTAGCTCAAATGGTTCAGGAGATATATACGTTAAACTTGTTAGAGGCCAGGGCCACCCCCACTTTAAAAAAAAAATTGCCGCAGGTGCCCCTTGTTAATGCGATCCTCTGTACCAAATTACTGCTTTATATCTTAATTTAGTGCTTAGTTATGGCATCTTATATGCTTTCGGTTAATGACGATTTGTGAGCATGGCGGTGGTCCGATAAAGTCCACATACGAAGTCTATTCAACAAAATATCTCAATTTTTACTCAAGTTACAGCTTGCACGGACGGACGGACAGACAGAAGAGTCAACCTGGTTTCAACTTTTCTCTTCATTCTGATCATTTATATACATATAACCCAATAACTATCTCACTTAGTTTTAGGTTAGGTGAACAAAACTATAATACTCTGTAGCAACTGGTTACAAGAGTATAAAAGCACTAACCCACACAAGCCATAAACTGTGAATGAGTTATATTACCTATTTCGTTTGAGTATTTGGATTCGAGCTCTTCTTTCGTGGTTCAAACGAAGTTAACGCCATCCTTAAAGGCTTTCAAATGCAGTCGATAGTAGTCAAACTTTTTGTTTGGTTATCGCCATTGTTTGAACAAAAAAAATAAAAAAAATAAAACAATAAAAACGCTTTGTAATACACAGGTACATAAAGCCACAATCAATAATAATGGTAGCGCTAAAAGTGAAACTTAATCAAATAAACTAAACACAAAATAAAAAGGCATTACCGGAAATAATTAGTATGTATTACTTTACATCAGTCATAATTAGAGTCTATTCCAATTGCACTAAGGTACGACCTAAAATAAAATTAAAAATTCTACAGAGTAATAATAATATAATACATATATCTACATATATTTTTATATATAAAAATTACGTGTCACGTTGTTTGTTCGCGATGGACTCCTAAACTACTAAATCGTTTTTAGCAAAAATTTAGACACTGTGTCCAGTTCGAACCTAATTAGAAGATAGGATAGTAAAAACAATCATAAATAAAAAAATACTGTGAAAGCTCAATTAAATGGACGCTCTATTAAGCGGACATCTCCATTAACCATACACTTTGGCCGGTCCCGGTTTTTTAATGTTCATTAAGTACAATCTACTAAATGGATAACTCTATTAACGGAACAGAAAGCTGGTAATCAGGCATTGAGAAAGTAGCATAAAATTTGCTTGTTTCCAATGAAATTTATTTGTATGAACATATTCAAAATCAAACCTCAAGAACAATCCCTTGGATTCTTATACCGACAAAAAGTTTTCGCCTTTATTCGTAAATAAAATTTTCACTGTATTTAATAGTTTATTACATGAATAACTAGCTGACCCCGCAGGCGTTGTCCTGTGTTTTGAAATGAAAATAAAGTAGAATTTATATTGTGTTGAAAATAATTTATTTCCGATTTTTCTAATTATTTTTTTTCAATGTAGCGCAGCAATGTACAGAGAAGATGGTTTTCTAACAAATGAACACACCACATACATAAAGCTAGCCGTGTGAAAAATTTCCAAATTTATACCACACACTTCTAGCGACTATCCTTGTGTCCTGTTTATCGTCATCGCAAATTAAATTTTCCAAGCCTCTCCAAAGACTTTGACTATAATTCAAGGTTTCGTCTCCATTGTCAAGACTCGGAATTTGACTTTGAATCTTCCAGTTTAAGTCATTAACATCGGTATTTTTGGAAGGTAAAATTGCGCGAGCAATTTGTGATGAGTTCATTTTTTTCTGAAGTGAATTGACAAAAGCCAGGTGAATTGATGATGAAGCCAATGGAAGCATCAACCCGGAATTTACTGCATTTCTAATTCTTAGCTTAAGTACGATGTATTATGTCTTAGGGAATGTATTTTTTGATCTATCTCATAACTGGCGCAGATTTGACAGTGATATGTCGAAACGATCATCGTGAAATGTGTGCGAACTTCAGTGGCCTGCGAAGTAGCTATCGCAAGTTACACAACCTCCCATTCACAGTACGCAATAACTCAAATAAAGTTGAACCACGTACATTTATCAAAAGCAATCATCGTTTTTCGGGTGGGTTGTGTAAATTCGTCCTAATGTATTAGTTGGGAACACACCTGGATGTCAGTCTACTGGTTGGCCTTGCTTTTGCTTTCTGCATAACTAGTTCTTCGACGATGCATTCCATGTATAATAACAAAGCATTGCCGAATAGAGCATATTGTCGAAAACGGATCACTGACGCAAGTTGAGAAAAACTAGCCAATGTCAATTTTGTTGCTGGCGGTGTTTCCACTGGCTTTAATGTATTCCCTGGGTTGAAATACATTCTTTGGCCATTCTCCAAATGAACTGCGTGACGCACAATGGTCGGAAAACGTTCATGAATTGCAAAAGTTAATATCTTACAAAGCGCAGGAAAACGTTCTTGAATTGCAGTTCACGTATCGAGCCATTTGATACTTGCTGATCTCATCTTAGTTCTGCCATGTTGCTTTCTTTGGTGCGGTATTTGCAAACGTATTTGGTCAATTCAGGTTGTTCGTTGTAAACTCTTCACGAGGAAAAGTCGGTAAATTGGACAATTCCAAAATGTAACCTTTTTCCATACAATTTTTTTTTGTTTTGTTTTTCAATATTTCGATTTGTAAATTATTTGAATCGGTAAATTTCGGTCGCTTGCTTTTTTATTCCTTATTTATTTTATGCCGACTTCGATATTCACTCCTCGAAGTTGAATGCTAAATGTTCTGCCATTGTCGTCTGTTGAGCGAAGCCGATAGAGTGGATATCCATCGTTATAAACTTTCAAATTTTGGACTAAATGCGAATATTTCGAAAACTATAAGTCTACTTCGGTTATACAAGAGTGTTCCAAAGTAAACATGACTTAAAAAAAACAGAACAAATGATTTTTTTCGGCAAAATCAATGCATTTTGTTCAAAATAGTCTCCATCTGCTTCAATACAGCTTTATGCACAGTCCAAAAGCATGTCGAACGAGTGTTTCAACTCGTTGGTCGGTATGGCCGCTAGTAAGCCGGTGCAATCCTTTTGAATGGCCTCTACGTCTGCATAACGCTTTCCTATAATGGGCAAATGCATTTTTTCGAAAAGGAAGAAATCGAACGGTGTCATATCAATTGAATACGGGAAGTGATTAATGGTTAAAATGTGATTTTTGGTCAAATATTCGGTCACAAACGTCGAATTGAATGTTGGATTCTGATCAATTTTTGGTCGTCAGTCAATTTGCGCGGAACAAAACGTGCACACACCTTTTGTAAGCCCAAATATTCAGTCAAAATGCGATAAATCGATGTTTTGGAGATGTTCAATTTCATTGCCATGAATTTCAATGATGATTTCGGCTGATTTTTGATGAATTCAGGCACAGTTCGATGGAATTTCCGGTGTTCACGGATTTTGATTGGCCCACATGTTGATCGTCATTTATGTCTTCACAATAGAACAAATTCACATAATAACATCAGAAATAGGGAAATCCCTGGGTGAGGGAAACGTATGCTCAACTGTATTCCTTGACGTTGCGCAAGCTTTCGACAAGGTGTGGTACGAAAGTCTTATGCAAAAACTAAAATCACGTCTTTCGATTGAGTATTGTGTTCTTTTAGAATCGTATATGACCGTGAGATTTTTCCATGTAAAACAAAGAGATGAATCTTCCAAACTAAAAGAAATTGAAGCAGGAGTTCCTCAGGTATGTAAGTTAAAAAACGATTAGTTATTTTTACTAAAAAAATGTTTTCTGGGAGCTATGCTCCTTTATTGAATTCCACTTAAGAACTAAAATTTACAATTAATTATACTTAACTCTAGACCTATGTTTGCCGCTGCAACGGGTACCAAGTTTGCTGACACTGCGCTTCCCACAGGTTGCCACTACACGTGTCGCACTCTCAGCGATTTAGTGGTGTCATATTATATTACTTCGTATCATATGATATTATTGCATCATATGGTACTTTTTGAATGTATGGGGTGCTAACTTGTATCTTATGCCCAACCTGTCCACACAACAAATTATTTCTTTATAAACAAATAATCAGGTCATAAGGTCATATGGTGCTCAACTGTGGGTATGTGCCAATGATGGCAGTATTAATATTATGCAACGTTTTCAAAACAAGGTGCTAAGAGGCATTGTAAATGCTCCTTGGTACTGCATAATCGCTGATATTCATCAAGACCTAAGGGTGAATACAGTCGCCGAAGAAATAAGTAGTCAGACAGATACCCACTACAAACGGGTTAATGCACATGTGAACGAAGAGGCGAGAAATGTTGTCTTAAACATGTCTCTCTAGTTGACTATGTTGAAAAAACCTCAGAGTTTAGTTGGAAGCTAAAATATAAAGAAATCATTTAAATACTATATATTTATGAAAATTATTATTAATTTCTATGTAATTTGTTTTTAAGTTATTCAAATCAAACTGCTCGTTAGTTTTTGAAACTAGTTGTAGTGATATCAAACATTTTTAAAGTTTTAAAAATGTTTGTAATAAAAAAAATATTATTCTGGCTGCAATCCATAAAAACTTAATTAATAAGTAAATAATATACAAAATTATTCCATTATGAAAAGTTTTAACATAACCGTACTTACTTGCTTCCTTCCTCACTAAAATCTTGACATAGAAATACATAGTTTGGTATTGCTTCTTGATATATTTAGTTGTTAGAAGCGGCAAAAAAATCTTATTATTTATTGTTGGTTTGTCCAGCTCAATTTTTTCGAAAATATAAATAATACATAACATTAATAATTAAACAAAATTACCTGACCTTTAAGTTTGGTTTCTGGTGTTATTGCATAGTTGAAAATATTCCTGTTTCACCAGGAAGTAGTTTTCTTTTTTTCTTTGTAGAAATTAACTTACAGTTACACTTATTCTGCACTAGTTGTCACTAATCGCCAATTGGATATTTCAAGCGAAGCTAGGTCCTTCTCCACTTGGTCCTTCCAACGGAGTGGAGGTCTTCCTCTTCCTCTGCTTCCCCCGGCGGATACTGCGTCGATTACTTTCAGAGCTTAAGTGTTTTCGTTCATTCGGACAACATGACCTAGCCAGCTTCCTTGTTCAGCCTGGAGAAAGCAGAATTAACGGCGCGGGTGTTGAGACCGATGATATCAATATCATCGGCATACGCCAGCAGCTGTACACTCTTATAGAAGATGGTACCTTCTCTATTTAGTTCTGCAGCTCGAACTATTTTCTCCAGAAGCAGGTTGAAGAAGTCGCACGATAGGGAGTCGCCCTGTCTGAAACCTCGTTTGGCTCGGAGAGGTCCTCCCGATCCTGACGGAGCTTTTGGTGTTGCTCAACGTCAGTTGACACTGCCGTATTAGTTTTGCGGGGATACCAAATTCAGACATCGCGGCATAAAGGCAGCTCCTTTTCCTGCTGCCAAAAGCAGTTTTGAAATCGACGAAGAGATGGTGTGTGTCGATTCTCCTTTCACGGGTCTTCTCCAAGATTTGGCGCATGGTGAATATCTGGTCGGTTGTTGATTTTTCAGGTCTAAAGCCACACTGATAAGGTCCAATCAGTTTGTTGACGGTGGGCTTTAATCTTTCACCCAATACGCTCGATAGAACCTTATATGCGATGTTGAGGAGGCTAATCCCACGGTAGTTGGCGCAGATTGTGGGGTCTCCTTTTTTATTGGGCATAGCACATTTAAATTCCAATCGTTGGGCATGCTTTCGTCCGACCATATTTTACAAAGAAGCTGATGCATGCTCCTTATCAGTTCTTCGCGGCCGTGTTTGAATAGCTCGGTCGGCAATCCGTCGGCCCCCGCCGCTTTGTTGTTCTTCAGGCGGGCAATTGCTATTCGAACTTCTTCATGGTCGGGTAATGGAACGTCTGCTCCATCGTCATCGATTGGGGAATCGGGTTCGCCTTCTCCTGGCGTTGTACTTTCACTGCCATTCAGCAGGCTGGAGAAGTGTTCCCTCCGTAATTTAAGTATGCTCTGGGCATCGGTCACTAGATCGCCTTTGGGGGTTCTGCAAGAGTATGCTCCGGTCTTGAAACCTTCTGTAAGCCGCCGCATTTTTTCGTAGAATTTTCGAGCATTACCCCTGTCGGCCAGCTTATCAAGTTCTTCGTACTCACGCATTTCAGCCTCTTTCTTTTTCGGTCTGCAAATGCGTCTCGCTTCCCTCTTCAACTCTCGGTATCTATCCCATCCCGCACGTGTAGTGGTCGATCGTAACGTTGCGAGGTAGGCAGCCTGTTTTCTCTTCGCTGCGACACGGCACTCCTCGTCGTACCAGCTGTTCTTTTGCACTTTCCGAAAACCAATGGTTTCGGTTGACGCTGTACGTAAGGAGTTTGAAATGCCAACAACATGATCGATCTGGTTGGTAGCTTCTTCTTGTGCTGGAATCTAGTACTACAGATAACCATATTTCGGTCCTCGGCGATGTCGATCAGCCTCAACCCATTTGGGGATGTTTCCTCGTGTAGGCTGAATTTCCCGACCGTAGTGCCAAAGATACTTTCTTTGCTCACCCTGGCGTTAAAGTCGCCAAGCACGATTTTGACATCGTGGCGGAGACAGCTCTCATAAATGCGCTTCAAGCACTCATAAAAGGCATCTTTGGTCACATCGTCCTTCTCTTCCGTCGGGGCGTAGGCGCAAATCAGCGATATGTTGAAAAACTTCGCTTTGATGCGGATTGTGGCTAGACGTTCATTCACCGGAGTAAATGATAGTACTCGGCGACGGAGTGTCTCTCCCACCACGAATCCCACACCAAACTTGCGCTCCTTTATATGGCCACTGTAGTAAATGCCACAAGGACCTACTCGTCTCTGTCCTTGTCCTGTCCATCGCATTTCTTGGACGGCGGTGATGTCAGCCTTTATTTTCACGAGGACATCAACCAGCTGGGCAGCGCCACCTTCCCAATTAAGGGACCGGACATTCCAGGCTTGCCTTCGAACGGATGTTCTTAGGCTACCCAGACGATACTTGGTCAAAGACCGGAAGTTGTGAGCTGCTTGAGTCATATCTAAAAGAATCGTTTCCAACCACTCCCAAGTGAATGACGATCAGAGAACTTTCTTCACTTACGTGAACTTCTGCACATGACTCCATCCTCCAACTACTCCTAAGTACTTCCCATATATCACATTTTGAATTTCCATTTCTTTCTTTCTGAATGAAAGTCCACAAACTTACTCTTTTTGTTGAAAAAATACGACGTCATTCTTAAATGTAGATCAGAAGAGCGTCACGTCGTGTCTGTAGAGTGAACGCTCAAAACTGAGCCAAGCGCAAAGCTGATTTCGATCAACGCTAACCAATTTTAGGTAGCTCAGAGTTAATGTGAGACGCAGGTCTGAGTTCTGGGCGTACTTTGCTATTATACTAAAGAGTGTTGCTAAGCGAAATGTGTCCTGCACAACTTTTTTTCTCACGGTAAATCCTTTATGATATTAGGAATAACATTTTGTGTTTTACGTTATTTATTAAATACAAGAAAGTGAAGTTTTTTGGGCCCGATATATTTAGGAAATCCGAAAGTACTTGTTTAAACAAAGAACGAAAAATGCGTCTGTGTGGGTAAAATAAAAATAAAGGTACCCACTACTTTCAGTAAGTTTTTATTCTTTCATGAAACAAGATATTCCGTGCCATTTTTATTAATTTTAAATATATTACGATTAAAAGATAGATGTATGTAGGAACCTAACTAGCTTAACTTTATTATGACTTAATAACCTAAAAACACACAAAATATAATTGGTTACACCAAAATGCGTTCAGAATCATAAAGAATTTCGTGCAGAGCACATTAGCTTTAGCGGCATTTCCATACGGAATGTTATTTTGACACTGTCAGCACAATGATCTATGTAAATATATTACAGACTTATTTTTATCTCTAGTTTGAGAGAGCATAACTGTACGCTTTAAGTGAGCCAGCACAATTGTGCTAAGAAATAGTTTAAAGCCCATCATCGAGCAGCAGCTAGCCGAAATCACGAAAGAGATAGCATCAATAAAGGCGAACATAAATCGTCGGTCTAGAAGTCGCAGCAGAAGCCGTCCTCCGTCACGTTCCGGTATGCAAAACAACAATTCGAATGGTTTGTGCTGGTACCATCACAAATTTGGTAACGATGCCAAAAAATGTCGTAGCCCTTGCGTAAAAAAGTTAAACTAACTAGTCTGTCGTCAATGGCGGTCGACAACGGGCTCAACGCCAAAAACCGCTGCTTAATCGTTCGAGGCAAAAAATCCTCAATAAACTTTCTCATCGATACGGGAGCTGAAGTCAGCGTAATTCCACCGACGCAACAACAACGTAGATGCCCGGACAAAAACAACTACCTCTACGCAGCAAACAAGTCCACCATAAAAACTTACGGCGAAAAGACTATGTTCCTCAATCTGGGTCTACGCCGCCAATATTCCTGGAAGTTCATTATTGCTGACGTGTCACAAGCCATCATCGGAGCTTATTTTCTATCGCATTTCAACTTAGCAGTCAACCTACGACAAAGCAAACTCATCGACGACGTCACACACACCAGCAAACTGTGTGTTTGTCAGTGCATCCCGTGCCAAAGAGCTAAAGTGCAGCGCCACAACAGAGCACCGTTGTCGACATTCACGTTACCAGAGCAGCGATTCGACCACATAAATATGGATATCGTCGGACCACTACCACCATGCAAAGGTTATCGATACTGTTTGACAATAGTCGATCGTTATTCCCGATGGTTAGAGGCACTCCCGCTCGAAGACATGACGACAGAGACCATCCCTTTCAATTTCTACACGCACTGGACTATATTTGGAGTACCGAGTAGAGTAACACCGGATCAAGGCAGACAATTTGAATCTACACTATTCCGAGAACTTTCCAGACTTTTGGGCATCAAGCACCTACGTACCACTGCGTATCACCCCGCGTCAAACGGAATTATAGAGCGATGGCACAGATCATTAAAAGCAGCGATAAAATGCTACATGACGGACAACTGGGTCGAAGTTCTCCCACTTATCCTTCTAGGTTTTCGTTCCTCATGGAGAGATGATTTAAGAGCGACACCGGCAGAAATGGTTTATGGAAATATGTACACTTCGATTACCTGGCCAATTCTTTGCCGAAAAACATACGCACAATGCCAACGAAGGTGAATTCGTCGAAAATTTACGCATACGCATGCAGCCATTAAATCCGTCACCAACTACAAACAACTCAGCGCACGTACCAGTCGTAGAAAAGAACTTACACTCAACACCATCAGTCTTCGTGCGAAACGACTCAATTCGTCCACCTCTTCAACCACCATACGAGGGACCATTTCCCGTAGTCGAACGCGGCGACAAATTTTTCAAAGTCAAAATTCGAGGGAAGGACGTAAAGATTACCATCGACCGGTTAAAAGCAGCTTTCGTCGCCGAAGATTACCAAACCCCGTCGAATCAAACAGTTCAACACAAAGAGTACCAAACAAAATCTGGTCGTCGAGTACGCTTTCGTCTTCCCGATGGGGGGGAGTGATGTGGC
The DNA here is from genome assembly GCF_016617805.1 of Bactrocera tryoni. NCBI lineage: Eukaryota > Metazoa > Arthropoda > Insecta > Diptera > Tephritidae > Bactrocera > Bactrocera tryoni. The sequence continues at coordinate 18,570,133 of NW_024395824.1, read as the reverse complement.
AACCCCAAAGTAATGTGGCAACCCCAAATGCAACTCTGCAAAAAGCATAAAAATGGCAACCCAAAAACTGGATAAGCTGTCAGCTTGACGAACCGCCATTTTTCCTTCTTCTTGGCGCATCATCCCGACTGCTAGCACGCTTCATCATTTTCGCTCTCCATTTCATTATCATTTTCAATCATCAACTTTGCATCAGTATTTTATATTTTGATAAATCTAAAATTATTGTGGACATCCCACAAGTATAACAACTTCCATGAGTTTACATTTTAGAAAGCACTGGAAATGCTCCTAAATCAATATTACTTTTAGACAGAAAACATACTTTCTTTAAAGATATAAAATTTATTTAAAGTCAAATAAAATTCACAAAATAATGTGTACAACTGCTCTTGAGTAGTTTCCTGATTTTAACACTTCTACTTACTATAATAAGTATTCGATAAAAACAGAATTGCCACCGATAGCTAAGCGATGTCCCCGTTAATGTTAAGTTTGGTTTTCTGTTTTCGAATGGCAACTGTACTCGCGTAATTATATTCTATATGCGTAATATAGGGAAAACACAAGTAGAGTTTGTATTTAAGTTACTTTATAATAAACTTTTCTAATAATCAGAAAAGTTTATTTTAAAGTAACTTTAATATAATTTTCTTGAAGTATTAGCTAATGATTTTTAATGCTGCTACTACGAAATAACAGGTAGATTAATTAAAAAAGGTATAAACCGGCTACCACAGTCATCACTCCATCATAAAGTAGAGTTTTCAATGAAGAAACAATTTTAGGAGAAAATTTCTGATTGAAAACTTGGATTCATTTCCGATATTAAATCAAAATAAAGTGAAAAAATAAATATTTTAAATAAAATCAAATTTTAGTTCTTGTATGAAAACTTTCTTATTTGTGAAGGGTTTTACACCTTAGCTGGAGCTAAGCTTTTTACCGATATTTTTTGTGCAAGATAGAGCATTGCTGCTCTTTCTTTCTCACCTTGTCTGTTGTGACATTTTTACTTTGTCGGTAATAACTTTTTATAAACGCAAGTATTTTACCTTTTGTATTACTTAAAATATTTTTTTTTTAATTTCTAATAGTATATAAAAAATGGATAACGAACGATTAATTGAGGAAGTGCGAACACGTGAAATTTTTTACAATAAAATGGCAACCGGTATCTAGCCAGATTGAAAGAAGGCAGCTTGGCAAACATCGCCCGAGGACTCGAAGCAACCGGTTGGTAAATTTATATATATATTTGTATTCTTATTAATTGATTACCAGGGGTGTTGTGGAATCCAATACTGAATTGCTTAGCTGTCAGAATTGCAAATCAGTTCTGATTATCAATAGTGTCACAGAATCTGATTGGATTTTAGTCTTTTCGAACATATGCAAAACCAATAATCGAATCAGCTGTTTACTAATGTGACACACAAACTTGCAAATGAATACATTTGGAAGCAATCCTATTAAAGTTTTTAATTAATTCCGAATTAGAGAAAGATTTTAAGAGATAACATTTATCGAATGAATAAAGACGCATTTGGGTGTTAAATTACGTTTATTACGTTTTACAGGGAGCCTGCTTTAGAAGTTTTAAAAAACTTAATTATTTTTTGCTTAGATCTCTTTAAAAATGTTCCAAACTTAACTTGAACATAAGTTATTAAAAAATATGAATCTCTTTGAATTTTTTGTTTCCGATAGAAATCTCGACCTGCATCCTGCCCGCCGTCTGGCATATGCACATGCGAGAAGCATCAGGCAATTGGTTTTCAAAGGCAGAATGTCAAAGATTTCGTATCCAAAAAATTTGCGGATGATATTTAAATATACATACGTAGTATGTATAAATATAAACCCTACAAATTTTGCTAAAATCATTTATTTTTTTCCCTCCCAAACAAAGCTAAAAAAAACGACTTTTTTAAGCCTTTTTTGGCTTCCCTCTTAAATATCCGAATTTTTTTTCAAAACTCAATAATTAAGACATTTCGTGTTTTATTCTAATGTTTTCTCCTATAGAAATAAAGATAAATTAATTCGTAACAATAAAATAACTTGATTTCTTAATATACAATTCAAATCTGTGTGCGACTATCTTCTTGATTTGTTTCTGACAGCAAAACCGATAAAGTTGAATTCTGTGACACCCAAAACCGGTACAAATTCTGTTTCGAATATCAAGCCAATAATATCTGAATTCATGACACCTACTGCTTTTTTTGATCGGTTTCAATTCTGATTCCGACAACTATCAGATTCCACAACACCCCTGTATATTATGCTTTTATTAGAAGAGCAATGTGAAAAGCGGTGGCAGTCCTTGTGTGAAATATCCGCAAGGGTACGTAGGATTGGGGTCACTTCCGACAGAGCGGTGCTCATGAGCGACACTTGGCCATGGCTTAAAAACCGCATATTAATACCGTTAATATATATTTTTTCCATTTTTTAATGTATTATAACATTTATTAATTTTTATTATTTTATAGAAATCGCTACACATCTAATATATGTATGTATATGATTTTTAATATTTGCAAAACTCGCCGCAAACGTAGCTGCTGATAGATCCAGAGGAGTTACCGCCGGAGTTGTTGGGATCCATTTTAGTAAGACGGAAACCAAAGCGAACAAACGGCGACGATGACGACTGTTTTAAAGAAGCAGTTCTTTTATACAAAGAAATTTGTAAGGATGAGACTTTTCAAAAAGGAAACGAGACATTTGGCCTAATGTTGATGTAATAATAATAATATGAGCCAAGCTAAGCAGACGAAAGTCATACAGGTTCTCACCGATAATTTAATAGCCATACAAGCGGAACCAGGGGAGTAATATGTGAATGAATTTTAATTTAACCATGTCCGTCTGTCTAACGGTCTGTTCGTACGTATGCCTGTTCGTCTGAATATATTCGAACTACTCCTTCAGTTGTTAGATCTGAATTGTTGCAAAAGTTTTTTTCTAAATTAAAGTTAACGTTATTTTGTTTTTAACTTATTTATTATAGTTTTAAGGATTTGTTTTTGTACTTGACTTAATTGCCTTGTTCCTTTCTACCTGCATAGCAGATATATCTACATATGAATAAATATATTCAGTTTACACAATAGCATAAGAAAATATTATTGAAATTGTACTCTTATATACACGTATACATGTACATGCACTAAATGTTTTCGAAAATAAATACCCCTTAAACGGAATGCATGCACATATGAATGCAAAACACTTCCAATACCCTCCAACTTTTCACGCCATTCTCCTTTCAGGATTCCATGCCCTGCGCTGTCTGCTTCTACAAATGTATATGGACAATACCAACGCTTATGGTCATTTAGAATTAGAAAATTATCCAGAACCTTGCACGATAGCACAACGTGAAATTTAGCATATATAAATTTTTCTATCTGACAATAAGAAAAAATAGAAAACTGTATGTAGGATTACCTTCCCGTTACAATTAAAAACTCATGCTTGGAGAGGCTTTCTTAGAGGTGTCTAGGAACCTATTTCCGAGTACCAAACGAAAAAAAATTTTTTTTTTGGAATCACTCTAATATATATAGATGTGTATTTATAACCATTTACTTACATTAATATAATTACAAATCGCTCCTGTATACTAATTTTTTATTTCGGTTTTTTTAAATATTTAATAATATTAGGTTGTCAAATATCTTTCTTCCACTTTTTTGCTCTTTATTCAATGCCTTATAAAAAGTGTTATTGTGATCGGATTTAGTTCAAATATGCGCCGTTTCGTTCGATAATCTATTTCCATCTAGACGGCAACTTCATAATATCCCCCTCGTAGAAGCCCCCTTCTTTATTTGCGAAGAACTCGGACAGAAACTTTTCACAAGCCTCTTTTGAGTTTAACTTTACACCAACAAGGGCATTCGCCATGGACAGGAACAGGTGGTAATCACTTGACACTATGTCCGAGCTATGTGGCGAATGTGATAAAACCTCCCATACGAGCTTCCGTGGCTTCTGAAGAGTCAGCTACGAAGTGTGGTCTGGCGTAGTCCTGGTGGAACACTACAGCCTGCTTCAAGTGGTCCAGTTGTTCGCAGTAGATCGCAAAATTACGCGTCTGGCCATATGGGAGCAGCTTATAGTGAATGATTCCCTTCCAATCCCACCAAACACACAACAAAACCTTCCCGGCTTTCGCTTGATTTTGTCGTATGTGATCCATTTTTCGTCGCCAGTCACCATCCGCTTCAAAAATGGGTCGAGTTCGTTCCGTTTCAGCAGCATATCGCAGGCGTTGATTCAGTACAGAAGGCTTTTTTGCGTCAAATCATGCTTTCTGCAGATGGTTTAAAATGGTTTGGTGACTAACGTCCATCTTCTGTGCGTTGTCGTGAGATTCCACGTAACGGTCTAACTCGATGTTTTCCATGATTTGATCGGTAGTCGTCGTCACAGGTCTTCCGCCGGCAAGCCAGCCAGTCCATGTTGTCGTTTTCACCCGCTAAGAAAAACTTAAAATAGCGCGAATTTCGGCGTAAGTGAACTCCATGCTTACACGTCTATAACTGTTGAACGCAATATCCAAATCATGCGTAGCGTCGTTTTTAGGTGATGTCAAGACCTTTCAAAGATGTATAATATTGCCAGGTACGAGCTCTGTAGCGTTTTATACACAGCCGCGAAATTCAAAAGGCAAAAAGGCGGAGGGAAGATATTTGACAACCTAATATATTATAAACCGGCCGCTTAATCCGAGTTAACATAAAAAGCTTGCCCTCGTCATTATTTATTTTAAAACGTTCATTCGGAAGTAGCCATTTTAATTTCCATCTTTATTTGCGGCGCCGTTTGCGCCTTCTTAACAGCATCATTCGTTAAGGGCGAAGAATATTTAAAAAAACAACAAATCTTAGAATAAATTTTTTAATGGCATTTCCTCTCACAAAATTAAAAATCAAATCAGCTGGCTTCTATGCCTGTGCGAAGTACAACTGAGGCTATGTTTCACATGCAATGTTTGTCTGTGCAGTGCAGAATGAAACAGCATCACACAATTTTATTGCCGTTCGAAACGCTCTCTGCACGAAATTTTTTGTAATTATGAATGCTTTAAAATATTGTATTATGAATTATATTTAGTGCTTTACGTGATATGAAGACAATCAACTGAATGTTTTAAGGGTCTAAAACAGTAACGATATTCACTGTAATCGGATGTTGGTGCCATAGCCACAAACGGTTAATATTTTCATTCGCCGTTTTTGTTTTTATTTCGAAAGTGCCAAACAAAGCAAATAAAATGAGCGGTGACGAAGAAATTGATAGAATATATGTCAGTATTAATAAAACATTGAAAAATATACAAAATGAAACACAAAAATATGAAAAAACCGAAAATAGCTGTTTATTTAGCGGAAAGCCAAAATTCTATTGATAGATATAGTTAAGGTTATAGCCATGGCTTTATGGTAGCGCACCACTAATTTAAAATAATCCTGCCCATAAAGTTGGTTAGATCTGGTTAGGAACATTATTAAAAAACTAAATTATATAAAAAAGTAATTAGCCTTATCAAATAAAAAGAGTCACATGGTCAACTAAATATTAAAGATAAATGTAAAAGGTGTGTTCCAAAGTATACAAGCAAATCAATTTATTTTATTCAAAGTAGTCTCCTCCTGCTTCAATACAGCTTTTTGCATGGTCCAAATGTCGAACGAGTGTTCTAGCTCGTTTACCAGTATGGCCGCCAGTATGCCGGTGCAAGCCTTTCGAATGACCTCTACGTCTGCATAACGCTTTCCTTTCATGGGCAAATGCAGTTTTCCGAAAAGCAAGAAGTAGCACGGTGCCAAATCTGGTGAATACGGGGAGTGCTTAATGGTAAAATGATGATTTTTGGTCAAATAATTGCTCACAAGTGTCGAACGATGAGAAGACGTAATGCGCTTCGGGCAACAAGCGCCAACTTTCATCTTCGCGATATTCGGGCTGAACACGTCGAATACGGCCCACCAAACGCTTCAAAACTCCAAGGTAGAATATCGCATTAACGTTTTGGCCAGGTGGAACAAATTCTTTGTGGACAAAACCCTTGGAATCATAAAAACAAATCAGTATTGTCTTCATTTTTGACTTCTCCATGCGCGATTTTTTGGGTTTCGGCTCGTCCGGTGCTCTCCATTCAGCACTCTGGCGTTTCGTTTCGGGATCATATTGGAAACACCACGTTTCTTCACCAGTCACAATATTGCCAAGGAAGTTTTAGGTCTTTCTGACCTCTTTCATGATGTCCTTCGAATATTGGATTCTGAGCAATTTGCTCGTCAGTCAATTTGTGCGGAACAAACAGTGCACACATCTTTCGTAAGCCCAAACGTTCGGTCAAAATGCGATAAATCAATGTTTTTAAGATGTTCCACATGTTGATCGTCATTTATGTCCTCACGACCACTTTGAAAACGTTAAAACCACTTGTGCACTCTGCTACGGGATTGGCAATCATCGCCATAAACTTGTTTCATCAATTGAAACGTTTCGGTAAAGGTTTTACCAATTTTAAAACAAAATTTAATGTTGGCTCTTTATTCAAAGCTCATTTTCGCACCAATATCACAAACATGCTGACACTTAAACCGCAACAATAACTTCACATCCAATCTAAGAAATAATCACTGTACAATCGACAAAGATAGCAGATTCTAACGCATCAGTTGACATAACGATAGATAGGCGATAGATTCAGAAAGTCCTGTTTACTTTGGAAAACTCCTTGTACTAAATACCAACGCATTTTTGATCTATAAGTTGTCTCCGATTCGCCATTTCTCTACTTGCTACTTTTGCGCGCTGCTGTCTTGTCAAAAAAATTATATGTTAAAACAACAAACAAGTTATCGAGATGAGTTTGTACAAGAGAGTAAGTGGTGTAACCGATTTGCACATTTTAGATTAGGTTTTCTGTGAATTTAAAAGCATAAAACCCTAAGTACCGTTTTCTCAACGCCTGGTTAGAAGCCATCTGTCAGTTAGGTTTTGGTTAACTAAATCAATACTTCTTTATTCGTCTGCGATTCGTTAAAGAATCTTTTTTTAACCAGAACTTAGCTGACAGATAGCTGCTAACCAAACATTGGGAAAAGGGCCCTAAAATCAATTATAATAAGTAGTTTATAGAAACTAAATAAAAATGTTAAAATTTTAATACAATACAAAAATACAAAAATTATATTTCAAATCATAAGCATTTGTCTCCATGTTTGCAGGAATATTTTGAATACTTCGTTTCCTCAAAAAAAAAAAATTAACAATAATAAAAACACGCCTCACGTCAATATCAATACAATATTACAAAATAAAGTCGATAGTACTGATGTAAAAATTGCGGGACGGAGCGTTTGCGGCGGGAGGTTCCTATAAATAGTTCGTCGGAGGCCGCGGTTCTCCTTATAGTATTTTGAGCGCGATCGGACGCGTTTATTATGGGAACTCTTTAGCGAGGAATATTTAAACGGAAACGATGAAGTATATGCGTACTATTTCAAACTGATCCTTCCCAAAAAATAATACATTTGCTAAATATTTGGAAAAGTAGAATAGAACTGCAACCATATACACAGTGCAATGGATTATAACTGGCTCAGTAATCAGTCTATGAATATTATACATCCATGTATAACATGTATGTACATCCCAAACGACTGATGCCATAGCCTTGCCAGCTGACTTCTTCGTCTTTCCGCACTTGAAGACCGGTTCATCATGTGCAGACCACTATATGTCTGATTGGACTCCAGTGTGAAATGATTGTCACACACCGACGCAAAAATTCGGTTTTTATCACGATTAAAGAGCAGTCAAAGACTCCTTAGAGTCGGCAATTCGTTGTTTTTGTTAGATTGCGAGGCACCCACTTTGCACAGAGTTTTCGCCTCTTTGGGGCGTTCACTGCTTTTATTGTCCTCAGTGCTCATTTCGCCTCTTTCCAACTTAGCAAATCTCTTTTCAACGGTTGATTTTCTTGGTGCAGAGCCCAAATACAACAGTATTTTCTCCCAAAAAGCAATGCTTTATTAACACACGAAATGCTTTTATGATCCATATTTATGTAAATTCTCAACATGATCCGAGATTTCGGAGATACCGCTTTGAAAAGCTGCGCACTTGAAGTCAGTCATATAGTCACTTAAAACTGTAGACGCGTTCTTTTCGAAGCTTTGTTTTCAAAGTTAGATAATCTTGAACATAGGATTATTTTTGTTCAATTAAAACTATAAAAAAAATGCGATTTTCACGAAAATTTACTTTTTTTTGTAAAAACGTCTGCCAAAAATACAATACTCACTTTTTTTTGTTTTTTCTTCCTTCAATACCTAGTTTATGATTGTAACTGTGCCCATATTTTTCCTTTTTACTTCAGACGATCCTGTAAGAAGTTCTGCTGTCAACGCGGATACGTCTTTTTTCCGAGGAACTGACGGAAGGTCGAATAAAATATTTAATTTTTTAGTTAAACAAAAAATTTAAAATAGGCCGCTTTTTGCTCGAAGAAATCCATGTAAGCCCTTAAATTTGTTGTAAAAGTTTTAGATATAAAATGTGTAAATATGGATTGGAAGTAATGTTGAATGTAGTAAATGGAAAATTCGATAATAAAAATAAATTGGCTATTAAGAAAATCACTATCAGACTTCAATATCATTGAAAAAAATCCGCATTATTGCATTAAATAAAAAATACATATTTAAAATCCAAATTCTTCCATTTACTCTTTCAGTTCTAATGTTGGAAATTTTAATTTTGTTTTTTCGAGATCAATCTTTTTGATGTTCGAGTATTTTAAGAGCCAATTTACATTTCCTTTTACCCATTTTATGTTCTTTTCTCATACATTTTCAAATAACCCTTAGGTTTTCATCTTTTCCTAATAAAACAAATTATTGTAGGGAATTTAAACTACAAATAAGCGCCATGAACTTTGTTCGTTGCGTTTGCTGGTTTAATGACGAATCAAAAATTCGTAAACGAACAAGTTCCATTCTCGCTTTCGCAATATATGTAGAGTGCCGAAAATACGAAGGGAAAAACGCATGAGCTAAACGCAGTTCTCAATGCGTTTTTCGCCTTACTTAACATTTTCGTGATAACGACAACGCTTTATAGAGACCCCTAAGTACAGTAGCTCTTGGAAATGGAACAAAGCGAAAAAAAATCATACGGAGATTTATTAGATTGAAACCCATTCAAAAAGGAATACAAATTAAAAACAATTACGGACGATCTTTTTTTCACCATCAAATTTCCCATTGTAAAGTATTTATAGTATATACATATTTTCTATACCATCAGTACACACCAAACAAAACAACAAATTTCGTGAAATAAAAACCTTTTTTGTGCAAGGTAAATGTAAATAAAAACCCAAAATTTAGGTGAATTGAACTTTTCACAACAATTTTGAGTCTATGTACAAAAGTTACACAATTTGTTACAACCACATCTTTGCCTTATCACTTTTTTCTTAGGACACCTTGTTTTACCAGAAGTCGAAATAAACCATTTTTAACACTTAAAAATTTAACCGCGTTCTTCCCATTTCTCTTCCCGAACTCATATAAGCCGGAAATTATTTTTCTTTCCATTTTTGTTAATTATCTTCTCTATCCAATGGTTTTCGTCCTGAATAATTTTTTGCTTTCACGATTTATTTACTGATCATCCAAGTGGCCGTTCATATCACTAGAATACGTCGTTTTTTCACTTCCTCTCTATGTGAAAATATTACGAATATTCGTGTGTATACAAGAATGTAAAATGTATGTAAGGTATGTATGATTTAACTATAGCTGCTTAATTAAAGAATTACCGAATGTGTTTTAACATAGTACACTGTGCGCTAACAGGAAATTCACTATATTTCATTCATTGCATATACACATACAAATATAACTTAACCTATGAATTCAGCAAGTTGTCTTTTATTTTAACACAAACTTGCACAGACGATTTTTGCATTTGACTAGCTTAAACTTCCATCAATTTAGTTAAATAGTTTTTTCTTTGGATTTGTTGTATACCTTATTATTTATTATTATTCGAATGCCTTCATCCAGCGGCAAATGTATGTATTTGTTTTAATTTCGCTTTTTATATCATGTCCTATGTTAAGTTTTTTAAATATATATGTATTTTTTTGTTTTGAATTTGTTGTACATCTTATAAGCTATTATTATTCGAATGCCTTCATTCTATATATATTTGTTTTAATTTCGCTTTTTGAACATGTCCTATGTAAGATTCTTTAAATATGTTGCATTTCTCTAATTTTATTTATTAAGTTGTTAATACTACTCCTGTTTTTATGATTCATATGAATCATTTTTAGATAGTTTTGCATTACGACTACATATATGTATGTACCTATGTATGTGTGTTCAATAAAAACTTTTCTGTATAAATACATTTTGTAAGCTTGCTTATAAATTTGCTTATATATATGTTTTAAAAGAAGCCAATTATTTATTAAGTATATATGTATGTATGTATGTATTTGTATAAAAGAAAAATCGCATCCACTGCCCTTTGGTTTACAATTACGTTTTCATATACATACATATGTAAACTTACAATTTAGATGCATTGTCTGCACCTATGTATATACAATGTATATATCAATTTCAATACACATATGTATGTACCAAAGTATCCGCTTATAAAAATTTGCAGCATACTATAAAAATTTCGCTTTTAAGAATTATCCTGCTTGTTTCGCCGTAGAACTGCACTTGTCATGTTGTTGTAACTGCTTTGTAAGTTTCTTCTTCTTTCTTCAGTAAGCCTTGTCAACCCTATTCGACTTCAGCCTGACGTAATAATGCTTTCCAAGCAACTCTGCTAAGAGCGCGCCTTGCATGTACATATAGTTATTTATTATCTCCTAATGCGTGCTAAAACCATAAAAAATGTGGAAATACATAATGAATTTCTTACAACAAATATTAAGTTATATCTAACAAACAAGAAAAAATGCTAACGTTGGCTGCACCGGAGCTATAATACCTTTCAAAGGTGCATTTCTGATAGCATAAAAGAGCACATGAAGATCTCTATCCTGATTCTGATCGGTAAGTTTGTATGGCAGCAATATGCTGTAGTACTTTGGTCTGAAGAAATTCTTCGAACGTATCATTGCATTTGACAATAATCCATTCCAATCTCGTCAAATTCAAAAATTTTCCGTACAACGACTGAATAAATTTTACAAGGTCTTCGACGTTTCCACTGGATGTTGCAATCTTCGTGGCAAAGTAAATCTAGGGTAGATTCATGGCATAGCTAGTATTATGTCAAAGGATGAAGAATTATTCTGGAACCTTGGTTGTACTTGGAGGAAAATATACTCAGCAAGAGGCATAGTGAATGCCTCCAGCATTAAATAACTTTGAACAGAAATTATTAGCATACTTAATTCCAATTCTTGTTCGGCGTATATATAGAGCGCCAAGGATGACATATTTCGAATCGAAAAAGTTATGAGCTTCGTAATATTGTAAGCGAAATAATAAACATAGTGTAACAGTTTTCTGCAATACGACTAATGAGTGCTTTCCATATTATATCAATCGACGCTACTGAAGTTAACCCACAGACTGATTCTACACTTAGTGGCGCTTTCACGTCAAAAATTTGTCGACACTCGACACACTGGGAAATGAAACGCTATCAGCGAAGTTTCAGCTTTAACAATGACAAAACTGAGGCCCTTTCAACAGATTAGTCGTCCGTCAGCGGAGACATAAAATGTCTTGTCACTCCCACGAGGTAATTCTTTATCCAGTGGTTCCATGAAAGAATATTGAGTTCGGATTAGGTGAGTTTTAGTGGATGAAAGTTCCTCACTGCGGCTTTCGATTCTTCCCTTAATTCTTCTTACCATAAAAACAAAAATTCAACTGTTGATCAGCAGAAACACCTAAATGTTAATATCGAATGTCTTATAATTATTTGACTGATACTAAAAATTCTGCGTTAATCCATAAAATTGAAGTTTCAGTAGAGTTTTTAATTGAAGATATGTTATTTTTTTATTTTAATAAAAAAAAAAAACAAGTAAGAAAGGGCTAAGTTCGGGTGCAACCCACATTTTATACTCTTGCAACTTGCAAGAATCACATTCGGCGATGATTAAAGATAGGAATATATCAATCGATTTTATCTATTTTAGCCAATACTAGATACTGTTAACATGGCAGTCAACATTCAGACATACTATATCTCTCAAAAATTAAATTATATATCACACACGGACCGATATTTTCAGAAAAAAGTCAATTATAGGCACTGGTTTTCTCATATTCGGTCGAATAGGCCTCGAGATACCGTATCAAGTATGTATACAATTTAATGCGTCTCATTCATTTAGTTATTAATTTACCTTATTTTTAGTAGTTTTTAATAAAACTGTTATAGTGGGAATGAGCAGAGTTATCATCCGATTTTGCCTATTTTCAGACATAGATGTAATATGTCTTATGATTATTTGACTAAAACTGAAAACTATGGTTGCTCCATAAAATTGAAGTTCCAATGGAGTGTTTAATTGAATATATGTTAATTTTTTTTAATTTATTAAAAAAAACAAGTAAAGAAAGGCTAAGTTCGGGTGTAACCCAACATTTTATACTCTTGCAACTTGCAAGGATCACATCCGGCAATGATCAAAGATAGGAATATATCAATCGATTTTTATCTATTTTAGCCAATTCTACATACTATTAACATGGCAGTCAACATTCAAACATACTATATCTCTCAGAAATTAAATCACACACGGACCGATATTTTCAGAAAAAAGTTAATTATAGGCACTGGTTTCCTCATATTCGGTCGAATAGGCCACGAGATACCATATCAAATATAAAATTTAATGTGTCTCATTCATTTAGTTATTGATTTACTTTATTTTTAGTCGTTTTTAATAAAATTGTTATAGAGGGAGTGAGAAGGGTTATCATCCGATTTTGCCTATTTTCACACTATCGTAAAGATGGTAAAGAATTGTACTATGTAAATTTGGGTGATACAGCTTTACGGCCCATTTTTAAATGAAAGAGGTACCCTTCTTTTATGTGATTTGTTGTGTCAAATTTGAGTTCTTTATCTTAATTTACGGCTTACCTATAGCTATGTATATCTCTTCGATTAATGATGTTTTTGTAATCCGTTTACGTCCACCTACAATACCAAAGTTCTTATGGTGCCAAGGAACATGTGTACCATGTTCATCAAGATATCTTCATTTTTACTCAAGTAACAACTTGTACGGACAGACGGCCCGCAGACACACAAACACTCCGATTTCAACTCGTCTCGTCATTCTGATCATTTATATATACATAGCCCTATATTTATCTCGATTAGTTTTAGGTGAAACATACAAGATAAAAAAACTATTAGACTCTGTTGTAACATGTTGCAAAAGTAAAACTGGTTTCTACGTCCAACATATATTTCACTATTGCAAATATGTGGAATTCTCTGCTAAAAAGCGACATAAACGACATAATCTGCCAATAACTACCATTAACTACCATACTATACATTACACCTAACACACTAACATGATCTTCAGATCAGATCTTCCAAATCTTCATTCAAATAATCCACTTAGGGCCAAATTCAGATTCATTAGTTAACCAATACCAACGGCTTAACTAACTACTTTTTATTAGCAATGCTTATTTAACTATTCGTTAAACCCCCAATGTCTGTTGGTTACCTAATAGTCAAATAACAGCTGATGTTGTGAGAGTATAATTGACAATTGCTTTAATTTAATTTTTGAAATGTCTAGCGAATATAATATTGAGTCTGATATATATATACATATATATAATTATAGATCGTCGCCAAAAAAATAGTAATCGTCCAAACTTTTTTCTCTTTGGCGTATCACAAGCCACAGTATCAAGGGTTGTCGGAGTAGTATCACATCATAATGCACTTCTGCGAAATGAATATATTCATTTTCCGGAAAATAGGAATGAGCAGAATGCTGTTAGTTAACCAATAGTTAACATTTTAGTTTACAGTTAACTAATAACTCTGAATTCGTCCCTTAATCGCTCATATTTTTGTTGCTCACACAAATCGGTATACCTGTTCCCATGCTGTTTTCATTATCGCTTAACTTGCGGTTTCGTAGTGAATATAATTGCCCGCGTTGCGCCCTTTCCTGTATCATCGAATCATCGAAGCCACTTATGCTTTCGAGTTTCTGCACATGTTTTACATCAACGCCATTGTTTACAACATTATCCAAAGCGTGGCCAGCATTTTCAGCATTCGTCTTAATTATGAGTTGCGTCGAGGCTAGCTTTTGATGTTGCTGCTGTTGATTTGGACTTAGTGACTGCTTCGACTCCATATACAACATATATTTTGGCATCAATTTATATTCAACACAAATACCCTTACTACTCGGTATCTCCGCGATTGTTTGTTGGTCAGCAGATTCTAGCACACCATGTGCAGATATAATGGTTTCGTCATCAACGTCGTGCATGTTACGCTCAGCAATTGGTGAATAATCACTTCCTTGATTACATTTTACCGAGTTTTTCGACAGTGGTTGGCTATAATCAGTGTCCATATCTGAATTATGCGCCAGCTGAAATTGTTGATCGTATGATATTACAGCTTTTTCTACCAAATTTTGTATTTTCTCATTGACGTTAAAAATACAGCATCCAACAGTGTCTTTTTCATTGTGCTCAGCTATCTCCGAGTTACAACTACTTATGAGTATTTCACCTGAATCGTCATTTTCAAGGACGAATTCGGTTAGTACTTTGTTCACGATCGCATTACCATTGACGTTTTCATTTCCACTTCTTTCGACTTCTTTAGCGTAATGGATTTCGGCAGCACTGATTCTGAAGTTGTTAGCATTTCCTTCTTGTCTGCTGTCATCACAACTCCTAACAGCAACTGCTAGGTGCTTTGCCAGATTACTGCAATCTGAATCGCCACCCGAAGATAAAAGAAACTGATCCATACTACTACTATTTATTGAATGTTCGACTAGGTCCGTTGTCATGAATTGCGTTGCATTCCGAAAATCGGAATCCTCCTCGATGATATTACTTTGAACAATATTGATGCTATTTCTTTCAGAGTAGCTCTCTTCGGTGTCAATATGCCTTAAGAAATTTTCAGATTTAAAGCTCAATCGTTTCTTACCGAAATCTTTGATATTTTTGTCAAAACTATTTCGAGTTTCCCTAGCTAAAATTTGACTGTTTTGCACATTGTTGTTACGTTCTCTATAAGCGTATTTCGGTTTAAAGCCAATAATTTTATTTTCATCTGCTTGGCTCTTCGACTTCCAATTTGACAGGGACTCATTTAGTGCATCATTACGTACTAAAGCATTACTGAAATTGGTCTCTAAAACAACGGTGTTGTTTTCCGATTCAATGCCGCACATATCTTCGACAACAATAGCTGTTGTAGTTCCATTTGTTATGCATGGTTTACTTTGAGTCCTAAGATTAGTCAAAGTCTTATTGGTCAAAAGAATTTCAGCGGAACGTACTACTGATACCGCAGAGTTAAAGGACGGAACTGAAGTGGATATTCTACCTGTCCTTGCATGCATACGCTCATAACGTTTGTAACGCAAGTCGTGTGAATGTTGCAATGATGACATATCGCTTATGTATGTGTTTTTGTTAAATATTTGCTGGTGGCTTCTGTTTTTACATTTCTTCAGCTGCTGTTTTGTTTCCTTTGGCTGTTTCTGCTGTAGTGGCTGACTTTTTTTCCCTTGCTGTCGATGATGTCGTTGCTGTTCTTCTTTGATTATCTTCTCTGTATGGTGTCACAACATATCGTGATTAGCTGGATTATTATCGTGTTCGCCTTCTAGGTCGAAATCATCATGGCTCAAGTCCAAATCCATATCAGCATCATCATCCAAATCTAATGAATGCTGGTTGCTCGGCGAAAGCGACTGATGATGTTGATGTAAATGCTGATATTGTTGGTAATGATGGTTGCGGTGATTATTATTGCTATTATTATTACTTAAGCGATTGTTTCCGTTGCCACTGCTACAATGACGATGCATGCCTAAACCTATTGAATCATCATCGCGCCATTTATCCATAGAACGACGACGTGCATTCATAAAGAAATTCCCTACCGTGGTCGGTTCTAATCCCAATTGACGAGCAATTGTTACTTGCATCTCTTTCGAAGGCCTCTTTGTTTCCTGGAATAAATTCACAATAACACAAAGAATTGTATATTCAACATTAAAAGCCCAACAATCCATATGTATGTTAAAAGTGTAAACTCACTTTAAATATTGCTTGAAGTGTTCGTCTCTGCAGATCAGTGAATACCAGTCGCGGCTTCTTTGGTTGGGGCATATGCTCTATATGAGGCTCTTCTTTACGACGGCACACCCCATTTCCGCTTACATTACCTGTAATGTTAAAGGCAAAGTTGATAAACAAATTAAGAAATACGGATGGCTCATTTGTATTTACCACAATTGGATATATTTGAAACAACAACGTTGTTAGTACCAACACTAGTTGAATTGCTCACTAGGCCGCTATTGTTGCTGGTGTTACTGCGTTGGGGTATCTGTGCTGCTGCCATCCGTAGGGCTGACATTCGTTGAAACTCTGGTTCTTGTAACCATTTGAACATACGTCGGAAAGTCTCGCGGCCAGACTTGAGTTTTGACCAAGGCTTGGGGTTACGCAGGAGATCGGAAAGTGTACCTTGCGAACGACAAAGCACGCGCTGTGCAAATATTGCCTGCGGAATACTATATCGTTTCAATTCAGCAGATATACGCTGGGCCAGCTCTTTAGTATTGATTTCCTCCATATCGGCACTGCTGGTGAGAGCACCACTTCCAATGCCAGCACCGCCACTTGCTCCCCCACTGCTACTACAGGTACTGCCACCGCCACCTGTTGTATTGCAACCACTAGATCCACTCGAACTGTTACTACCATTATTAATAGTTGTTACATGTTGGATATTAAGTTGTAAGTGCTGTTGTTTTTGATCACTTTGAGAATGCTGTTGAGAAAGTTGGCGCTGCGGCTGTCCCATATTGCACAAAGTATTGTTGTTGCTAAGCAAATTTTGTCCACCCATTACATTGGAGAGACGCAAGCTACTGCTGCTAACATTTAAGTTGCAGTCGCTGGTTACAGGATGTGACTGTTTGCCAATGTGGTGCTGTTGTGATGTTACAGTGACTAAATGCTGCTGCTGTGAATGGGCATGACCCACGGGTTGATGGATGGTGAGAAGAGTTGTAGCTGTTCCCACCATATCGTTTGGCGGAGGCGATGGTGTAAGCGATACTGCAACAGCATCTTGTTCCAGGCGTGAAATGTCAGGGATATCTCTACTGCCTAGCGAAGCAGCGGATAAAGTTGCCATTGCTCCATTTATGGGCGGCAATGTTACGACAGGTTGATTGATCATACTACAGCTTCCAGGAGAATTTAACGATACTGAACCAGCTGATACCGAATGTGGACTCAAAATAGGGCTGTGCTGTAATTGCAAACGGGATCTTCGTTCTCCGGATGTGGAGGGGGACGATGGTGTTGAAGTCACCAAGAGATCACGCTGATGTATACTGTATGGTGATTCGTAACCCGTTACAACAACATTTTCTCCAACCACCGTTCCATTACTAATAGTTACAGGTTGGGAAAGACATATAACATGCTTTCGTGAATTAGACTGGTTAATATGAAGAGATGTTGTCCCAGTAGTAAGATTGGTGTTACCGCAGACATTGTTAGTGATAATACCATCGGTAGTTGTTTTACAGGTAGACGATAGCGTAGGAGAGTGCAATTCAGTAGAATGGCTATATGCAGATTGTGGAGAGAGGGCACCACATGGGCTAGGCGATGCAGTATGTAATTCACACGCTACCACCATGCCCGATAAAGTATGCGATGGTGAGGTACCATAATTGTGTGGTGGTGACATTGACATACCTATTGATGGTAGCTTATCATAAGAAGAATATGGCGATTGTACTCCACTAAGGCTGCTTAAACTAAGACCACCCAGACTGCCCTGATGCGGCATTACCGCGAATGGCCCAACGCCACTCGATGAGGAATTACTATTACTACCAGCACCCCCTCCAACACAATTACCACCGACGCTTACACCACCGCCATTTATATGGCCACCGTAAGCAAACTTATCAGACATTGTTGATATAGGTGGTAATGGTTGCAACGGTGTCAATGTCGCATATGAAGATGTTGGGCTAAAGCTGGGCGGAGAAATGCGCTCATTCACCGATGTCAAAGTTTGATAAGAAGTCGGCTGCAGAGAGTTTTCATCTACAGCACCTATCTCTGGACTAAGCATATGAGAAGTCGAGTCACGGGAATCTTCATGTTGTTGCACAATTACTGTCAAAGCTTCATGATGTGATGCTTGGTGATCACTTGTCTGTGGTGCAGAAATCGTATTGCTATAGTTGTTATTTGATACGCCAACCTGATGAACATGATGTGACTGCTGACATTCATGTAAACTATCATGGGAATTCCGCGACATCGAATTGCTGCCATTTCTACTACCTCCAGCGCTCACATAGTGATGGTGCAACAATTGCTGTTGGTGTAATTGAACATGTTGGTGGTGATGTTGATTTAATGTCACCTCCACTGCGTCCGTTGAAAGATCATCGATTCCACCCACACCGACGTCAACATCAATGTGAGATACATCTAGGGTTCTACGGTCGCTACAATGATTTTCATCTCTTTGCTTACCAATCTTCTTACTGCCTTCGTCATGCTCCTCTATTACAACCACTTTGTCCTCCTGTTTGATATCAATAATGTTTGTTACAGTGCCAGAGTTTGGCGAAGAACAAACTGACAATTCATCAAGAGTAACATCGGAGCCTACAAAGTTCACAGGGCTACCATCACGTAAATGATCTTTTTGATTTTGCTGGGTGTGATGCTGACCTTGGAGATTTTGATGTCCATTTGCAATTTGTAACAGCTGTTGATGATGCGGTGTCACAAGCTGATGATGCTGTTGGTGTTGATATAAATGGTGATGATGATTGACTAAATGCTGCCTATTCAACTGTTGTTCATGCTGACTTTGAGCAGAAACTGTTGTTGACGTTTGAAATGTCGAATGCACTGGACTATGACTAAGGCCATCAATAATTGTGCGTACCATTACGACCGGGCCAGCACCTTCTACGTCTGTGATGGTCCCATCACTGGTTGTTACCACTGTATGTGCAACCACATTATGATCGTCTATGATGACATTGTGGGCAGAGAGAGCTGAAGTCGGTGAAGATGATGGCGTGCGATGCCCATCTACTAGCGCTGAATTTTGCGACAATGATGCGTGATCTACGCTCACGCCAACATCGGACACACGCCGTGCAGACGCTGAAGATGCATTGGAGATTATCAAACCGCTCTCGTCGACTAGCTGACTGGTGAGTGACTGCTGATCGATAATATCGCTTATCGACGCCATGCTTATCTTGATAATCGAATTGCGTAAGTTTTTCATTTATGAATCTCATAAGCAACGTTTCAATAACCTATTCATTGGACACACAAACTGTATGATATCAGCTGCTATCAACATCCGATAAAACATTGCATAGTTTTAAGCATATCTGAAAGAAAAATTCAATTAAAGTATGGGGTACACCGAGTGTAACAGCCAAAAATAGATAATTTTGTTATATAATGCAAAACACTGTATATGTATTGTGTGGTTTTGATTGGTAAAAATGTTTCAAAGAGGGTCGAGAACGCGTTGACGACGAACCACGTACAGGACGACCATCAACATCAACTGATAATCAACACGTCAATAAAATGAAGAAATTGCTACTTGAAAATCGACGAATAACAAATAAATGGGCCGAATATTCTGGAAAATTTGTACCGAATTCGAAGAACCACTGGAAAGGAAGATAAAAATAAAAGTTATGTTAACAGTTTTCTTCGATTATCGAGATGTAGTGCACTCCGAATTCCGTCCGACCGGCAAAACTGTCGGAATCCCATTGTAGTATTATACGTCGTTTGCGTGAAGCTATTCGTAAAAAGAGGCCGAAATTGTGGGCCAACAGCTCTTGGTTTTTGCACCACGATAATGCACCGTCACATACTACTGTATTGATTGTTCTTGAGTTTTTCGACTAATTTTTAATCAATATCGTGCCGCAACCACCGTAATCGCCTGATTTAGCTTCATGTAACTTCTGGCTATTCCGCAAAGTCAAACCACCACTCCGGGGAAATTTTTTTTTGAGTCAATTGAAGACATTAAGCGCGAATCGCTACGTGCATTGAAGAATACTTTTTTTTTTAATTTTTGACATTTTTTATTCAAAAATGTTTTTCATTATATCATTGAACTCATTTGCGCTTTCTCTACTATTGAAACGACACCACTTCAACCTTTAATGGTTACAATTATCACTCATAAGTGCCCGTTTTACTAAATAAAGTACACCTTCAATAATTAACTTGAATGGATTTTTGGTCAATAAGTTTTGTTGTTCGACAAGTGAGGGTGTTGCTACTAGCCCAAATTTGTTTTGTTTTGTTGGTACAATCTTCATATGATTCGTTTTAATTTGTCAATTCATTCTTTGTTTACAAGCCATTTAGTGTCGCCGTGTCACAGTATTTTATTTCAATGGAAAAATTTGAATATTGTGCATTGATAAAATTCTTATTTTTGGAAGGTGTAGCACCAAAAGAAATTCACGAACGAATGTTAAAAGTGTATAATTATTGTTCACCTACAATTAGAACAGTAGAAAAATGGGTTGTTGAACTTAAACGTGGTCGTACAAGCCTTGAAGACGATCCACTTGAAGGACGTTCAAAACGCACATCAACACCAGAAATCATAGCCAAAATACACAATATGATTTTGGAAGATCGTCGATTGACTGAAAGAAATTTAGTAGAAGTTCTACAAAAAAAAAAAAAAGCTGTGTGCACAGTGGGTGCTGCATTCAGCAATATTTGGAGCGTTTCAAAAGTGGATTTTGTGCGACGATTTATCACTATGGATGAGACTTGGGTCTATCACCATGATCCTGAATCAAAATAAGAACCTAAAGAGTGGTGTGAACCTGGTTGTTCGGCTTCGAACCGAATTCGTGTCCGGAAATAGGCCAAGAAAGTTATGGCATCAGCTTTTTGGGATGGGCGAAGAATTTTGTTTGTGGATTACTTGCAAACTGGTAAAACAATTAATTCTGAATATTATCGCATACTTATGGACCAGTTGAAGGAAAAAGTCGTGAACAAAGACTCGGTTTGCAGGAGAAAAAATTATTTTTCATCAAGAAAATACACAAGAGCATTTTGACAATTGGTAAAATCCATGAATTAAAGTTCGAATTGTTGTAGCATCCACTTCAATTACACTTTTAGTAGTTTTCAATTACACTTTTAGTAGTTTTCAAGATAACAGCTTTAAGAGAGGTAATCTTGGTTACCATCTGATTTCAACTATTTTCGAAGTGTACAATTATAAAGAGGAGCTGAAGTCTGGTTTTCAGTAAGTTTGGTTGATTTAGCTTAAGGGGTTTATGGGATAGGATTCCCTATAACCTATTACAGTTTTGTATTATATCTTAATGTGGACCTTTATAGTTTGTCGATTAATGGTATTCACGAGAACTTATAGTATTGACAGACGGCAGAGTTAATCCGGATCAACTGCCTTAATCCGGATTAATTAAAAAGTTAGTGAAGATAACTCCGTTCCTAACTCCCATTTAATCCTCAAAATTTTAGAGAGTTAGCTGAATTTCGTTGGCAATATTGCTAAAAATGGTCAATTTTAATCTAATATGAATGAAAAACAAGCAACACTGACAGTGTTTTTAAAATTTTCAATAATAAGACAAGAAGTTTTATGTTATGATGCAGTTTTAAAAATAACGTGTGACGTGTAACACAATATGCTTTTGTAATAAAAAATCGTTTTGTAAACATTGGTCGGAAAACAACGGCAACGTTTATATTCTATCCATTTTCATTGAAAATATTATAAAAATGACAATCAGCAGTTTACGAGAGTTTCAAACTCGTATAGCTGTTTGTGCGCAGTTAATCCTGATTAGCGCTGCCGTCTGTCAAGGATATTATAGATTGATTTATTACAATAGTTTAAATCTCAACCGAAAGCTTCGAACATAGGATAGAAAAGAATTACAAAAACTTTGTGTATTGGGACAGGCCATGGCTAACTTACATCAGCATTGTAACCAAATGAATGGGTGAAAAAAATGGCCATTGATTGATCCTTATTTTATACAAAACCATAATATACCATACTTTTGTATTTTTGTGGTGAAAGGAGCTCGCGAAAAAACAGCTGAAAGTTCCACGTGCGGTTCTCATTAATACATATGTATGTGCACAGCACTACAAAGCACACCAAATATGCCACTTATTTCTTTGCATACAAGTATATCACCCGTGGACATAACCGGAAGGTATATGGTCGCGAAAGTTGCCCCCAGACTCACACTTTGACATCATTTTAGAATACTTGGATCAGTGAGTCACGGAGCCCGGAAAACATGTTCTATGAGAACATTCTGGTCTAGATGAAAATAAATTGCTGTAAGGAGTGATGATCTTTCTCGGCTTTTTTAGGCGAAAATGTCTGCAATTAAGGTAACATTAGATGACCACTCCGAAGCGCAATCTCCTTCAGAGTGAGTATTCAGTCCGATAGTATGGCGCTTAAATCTGCTTTGAACTCGCTGATTGTAGGTTTGAGTTTAGTTTCCATTGTGGCACTCAACGACATCGAGTTTTTTAATTAATACACTAGTTTGGGTGCCTGGCCAAATAGAAGGGGAGGAAACTGCAAGACAGATAAGATATCAATGTTAGATACTTCAGTCTCACCAGTTGTAGAACGGGAAAGAGTGCTAGTGGTGCTATTATTTTTTCTTACTCATGAGATCTTTTCAAGTCCTCGTTACCGGCTTACGCGCAGTCAAAAGATCCTAGTGGCCCAAGGTAAATCACCTATAACTAGTTCTTCCAACTACTCACTGTCTGATCGGAACTCAGTTGGAACTAATAACCAACTACGATACAGGAGTTTTTATATGGATTCAGAAAGAATTGTAAAAAGCAGGTCAAGTATGTAAGGTTTCAATAAAGGAGCATAGCTCCCGAATAACTATTTTCTTATAAAAACTACCATCAAAGTAGTAAAAAGCCAAAAATCTAAAAGAAGCCTACGCGAGTGAGCAGTACAAACAAAACAAGTATTAAACAAACGTCAAAAGCCGCAAATCAAAAGGCTAAGTGGTTTAAAACAAAAAGTTTGTAAGAAACAAGGAACACAATTTTTTTTTAAAAGGTTATAACTGAAAAAGATAATGGTTACTATAAAAAGAAACAGATAAAATTGTTGTAAGAAATCTTTACTGTTCATAAAATTTTACAGAATATATAGTTTTTATTATAGTATTCCAGAATATAGACAGTATATGTTGCTGCAAAATGCCGGACACAGCAGAAGAGTTAATAGAGCACTTGAATCAGATAAGAATAGATTACGGTCAAAGCTAACCCCTAATCCCACGTTAGCAAACACAACAGTCAGAGGGGAGTTGCAAAGATAAGCACACAAAATGAAACTGATTTTAACGAAACTGACCACAGCATTACATTGAACGTACATACATAATATAAGCAAAGTGGACAAAATTTCTGGCATGGTCAAAAGGCTTAGGGAATTCTCAGGACGACTAAGAGCGTTGACGGGATTTTTAAAGCATATGATGGAGTGAAGTACACCCCTATGTATTTTTTCATATTACATACGATTGCACGTAAAATAGTCGACGATGCCGAATGGACACAAATTCAAAAATTATTTATTATGCATTATTCGGACAAAATGGAAATAGGCACTTTTGAATACCAATTGACCACCCTGGCCTATCGCCACGAAGATATCCCGACGTTTTACCAAAACGTATACCATGGGAAAGGTTTCCTATATGCTAAACAAAATGACATGTCTTGACTTAAGTAAAGAGTCCATACGGCCTTTGACGAATTCAACGACAAAGCCCTCGACACATTAATTGGCTAAAAGACTATTTACTTGGTTCTTTAAGCATGCGTGAAGCGACAACTTCGCCTCAAGCCCTTCATCTGTGTCATTCATTTAGACAATGTGGCCTACAGAATGAATCATGAGCATTAACAGCAGAGTCTTTCACTCCGTACTAACGTATTCTTGATCACCTAAACAAAACTTCGACCCACATGATTTTGTCGTCAACCAAATCGTTGCCTCAAAAACTCTTATGCCCTCCCAATAACTATAATTACACGCAAAATAATACTAATACTAGGCTAATACTTTGCTAGGATTTAGAAATCAATTTAATACTTATTTTAATAACCACCGACCTTGATGGAGGCGGACCAATCATTATATTCAAGACAAGTTAATTACCAAAATAGACCTGGTGACTTCCAAGAAAACCACTCTCCAAATAAAATGCAACGAAATGTAGGAAGGAAGTATCAGATTCTCACACAATTTATGGCGACATTTCTTACTATATTCATTTTTTGGTCTTCGTTGCATTATCACGAATTTAAAACAAGGCGCGGAGACACAAAGATTTATACTTTAATAAGAATTTTATTCAATCAACTCCGATAAGGTACCCAATTTTGAACGAAAAAATCTGTAGGTAAAATCGGTTGCTGGGACGATTAAATTTTCACACACCTTTGAAGATATTTTTTGGCCAGCACTAGGAAAAATGAAACTAATATATTGCCAAATATAAGACATAGTAAGCAACGACATAATCAAATAATTGAAAGCAGTCACTCATACCTGCAAAAATTTTATGACAATTTGCCAAAATATAAATATAGCTACAGCTATGTTTACATCCATGATATAATAGTATTCGCCAAAAAGAAAGAACGAACACTTTAAAAGTAAGGAATTAATACTTCAAACCTTGAAAATTGCAAATTTAATTAGGTAAATGTACAAGTTAACAATAGTTAACTACTTAAGTAAATTTTTTGAAATGCCAAACTGCAATCCACGCAGTATGAATTTGGTCGCGGACGGACCAAATGAACTTTATGACGGGAACTGGAATTCAACGTCTTACAATAGCCATCGACCATCAGGTGCAACTCAATACAATAGTAATAATAGCCGACATCACCGTCGCTACCTCTAAAGTAATTTAAAAAAACAATTAAAGAAAAAGGTGAAATATTTTATTGTTTTGCGATGAACCTTCGCTTTCTGCCTACTATTTGATCTAAACACCGAGCACCATGTACCCTTTTACAAGGTGTGTTCCAAAGTAAACAGGACTTTATAAAAAAAAAACAGAACAAATAGTTTTTCGGCAAAATCAATTTATTTAATTCAAAATAGTGTCCTTCTGCTTCAATACAGCTTTCTGCACGATCCAATAGCATATCGAACGAGTGTTTTAACTCGTTGGCCGGTATGGCCGCCAGTATGCCGGTGCAAGCCTTTTGAATGACCTCTACGTCTACATAACGCTTTCCTTTCATGGACAAATGCATTTTTCCGAAAAGGAAGAAGTCGCACGGAGCCATATCAGGTGATTACGGAGAGTGATTAATAGTTAAAATGTGATTTTTGGCAATAATCGCCATAAACTTGTTTCATCAATTGAAACGTTTCGGTAAAAGTTTTACCAATTTTAAAACAAAATTTAATGTTGGCTCTTTGTTCGAAGCTTATTTTCGCACCGATAACACAAACATACTGACACTTAAAACGCAATAACTTCACTTCCAATCGATGAAATGTTATGAAATTCTCACTGGACAATCGATAAAGATAGCAGATTCTAACGCACCGTCATATAGATGGGATTCAAAAAGTCCTGTTTACTTTGGAACGCCCCTTGGACTTACGTTCACTCTTTAGTAATGACAGACCCTGAAATCAAGACCTACGAACCAACATAAATTATATCCGAAATCGAATGTCACGAAGGTCCAGAGTTCGATGTATGACATGAACAATATATTTACTGGCGACAGGCAGCAATGGCATTTTTAAAGCACAAATGTTCACATACTGCCAAGCTAATATTGGTTCAAAACACTACCAAGCTAATCTTATCATTCGCAACAGAATTATGTGAGCGGCTGATGCAGTTTTAGCATCTTTCACAACGGACCTTAATTTTTCAGTATGGATTTCACGTACTCTGACAAGCGAACACTACATCTACTTGACAAGAGACAGGGTTCATTGTCAATCATTAAATTTTAGGAGGAGGTTGAGAAAAATCTCACGCTTCTCACAAATAAAACCACAATGACTTTTTACACCGATCAAGCGCGGTACATGAGCTAATTTCACTAAAATTGAAAATATCGAATTTCTACGTAATGCTCGCGCGGACTTTCTACAAATGATGACAAAAGACTTGGAAGCGGTTGCTGATCTAATTTCAATGCCAATGTCGCCACCATTCGCACGGACTACAATAAACCAGATTTCGTGAAATAAGAATTGAAGGATTTACTAAAAAAAAGGCATTAATCGACCAGATCCTATATGAACCCCGTATGGGCCCAATAAACGGTTGGTAGTACATTTCAGAATGTTTAATTCCAATACTCTCGCAGACAAGTACGACATGCCGAGTAGCAGTGTGATATTATCAAACCTTGGAAAGGCTAAGTACTTTGCAACCCTTGACCTGAAGTCACGGTGACATCAAATTGTTAGCAGAAAATGACAAGTTGAAGTAATAATAATTTAAACGGAGGAAAATACGAATTTATTATTTGGTTAGAGAAATGTCCCTAACATTTTTAAACGAGCCATATACGATGCTCCACGTGACATGATTGGAAAGACCTGTTATGTTTATGTCAATGACGTCATAGTTTTCACCAAGACGGATAGAGACCAAATACAACATGTGGGTCAAGTATTGAAGAGCTTCTACCACATCTATTTGAGGATGTCAAAGCAAAAGTCACAATTTTTTAAAGAAAGTGTAGAGTTCTTACGATTTATCATCACAGAAGAGGGTACAAAAACTAGCCCAGATAAAGTTAAAGCATTTAGAGTTTTCAAACAACCTATAAACTTATTTCAATTAAGATCTTTTATAGATCTCACTTACTACAGAAGTTTTACAAAGATTTCGCTTCAAACCAGTTCAAAGTTGAGCGCGGGAGTATTAGCAAATACCGTTCGAAAAATATCAACGCGTTATATGGCGGGATTCAAATGGCTGCGTTCGACAAACTCAGAAATAACATTGCTTCTGAAGACATAGTTCTTCATTATCCGGATTATGCAAAACCATTTGTTTTGACTGCGGATGCCTCTTCAACTGACAGTACCATCTCAAGGAAACGGACCCATAACAATGATTTCAAAGTGGTAAACTACGCGACCAATGAAAGGGAACTATTAGCCATCGTTCGGGCTAAATATTTTGAATAAAGAATGAATTATCTCTCTAACTCATGCGATTGAAGCTCTGGACAAGCCTCTGAATTACTTCAGAAATCAAATAATATTCGAAGAGTCGCTCATACCCTCATAACGAACATTAATTTTTTTTAGTATAAGGGTCAAACCAAGTCAAGTGGTCCATGAAAATTTCGCAAAATCACCGATTTTGAAAATTACCAGTTCATTAGGAAGGGGATAAGGCGCATATCCCGTGATATAAATTTTTCGTCAAAATTATATTTTTTGTTAAAGTTATTGAAGGTTTAAATTTAGTGCACTATAAAATTGAAAAATTATTTTCTCATAAACTACTAGAAATAACTCGATGAAATTTTGTGAAGTCAAAGAAAAATGTTCGTGCTACATCATACTAGATATTTTTTCCATTTTTTTAGATAATAATATTTTACATAATTTTTTGTTGAACAATTGAAATTTTTCACGTGTTCTTCACGCTAAAAAAAACATCGGCATGAAATAATTTTTAATGACTGGAAGACACTCCCAACGTTAACAAAAGAAGTTGTAATAAATGCCACACATTACCGGTTTTGGCACCTATTCAAGATGACTAGATAATGAGAGATATTTTTGTAAAAGCGAAATATAATAAACACCTAAAGAAGCAATAATTGGGTGTTTCAGCTATACCCTCGGATGTAGGAGAATTATTCTATTTAGAAATTCTTTCAACATTTCCTACCAGCAGTAGAGAAGTTTTCCAAGTGTTCGCTGATTCAACCAGTAGCATCACGGGCTATCATTGACATATCTACTAATGTGATTAAATTGAAAAGTGAATTTTGTACATTTCATTTCCTTCTAAGTAATCCCCTCCCGCTGCAATACACTTATGCCAACGATTTTCCAGTAATCATAGCACTTGGCTTTTATATCCTCAATTGAGTCAAAAGGGTGTCCTCGGAATGGTCAAATGAATTTACTGAATAGCCAGAAGTTACACGAAGGTAAATCATGCGAATGCGGTGGTTGCGCCACGATATTAGTTGAAAGTGTGGCGAAATTATCACGAATTACCAATGCAATATGAGAAGGTGCATTATCGCACTTCTTTGTTCAATAAATTCAGACAAAGTACAAATGGAAAAATTTACTTATAGAGCCTCACAAAACGACGTGTATCTCAAATACTTATGAATAATTCGACGTGAAATTTAGCATAGATGTCACTAACAGTACTACTTACTTACAGAAAAAACCGATTCGAAAAATCCGTGAAGTATAAAAATAAAAATTCACATTTCAATTTGATCACAGAATACATATAAGTAAACATTCGTCAAGTTATAGGTAAATATTTTGCCCAAAGGTAAAACCATATACTGCGATATCGAGTCGTAATTTAGGTCAGACACAATTCGGTCCTTGCTAAAAAGCAAGGATATTTCTGCAAAGCAAATAGAGCGTAGCAACGCTTATCACCAAAATATAGTCTTCGAAGTAGAAGAAAAGGTTTCAGTGAAGTCTAACAAGAAATTGAGCAAGACAATGTACATAGTATACTGAAGAAAACTTTAACGCAGATTTAGGAAGAACCGTTCTTATTAAGGAGCTGTACCAGCTGTACTTTTAAAAAATCTATTTTTTTGAAGTTATACTTCTTATACGAGTTCGGAAAAGGTTGCGATAGATTCAAGTTGCACAACCTTGCTCAATATGAATCTACGCAACCTTGTCTGCGAAGATGTTCGAGCAGCAAGCGAAGCGGTGACAATCGGCGATCGTTTGTTCGTTTCTTTCGGCAC
Organism: Bactrocera tryoni; assembly: GCF_016617805.1. Classification (NCBI taxonomy): domain Eukaryota; kingdom Metazoa; phylum Arthropoda; class Insecta; order Diptera; family Tephritidae; genus Bactrocera; species Bactrocera tryoni. The sequence goes on along the minus strand of NW_024395824.1, from coordinate 18,540,776 downwards.
AGCTCGACTTTTCTACCAACAAGACAATGTTGCCATGCTTATGCCGTTGTTGTTTTTGTAGAACAATGTTTCAATTTTTGGTTGGTGACATATTCAATTAAAAATAAATTCTGTTGGGATTCGAACCTACGTACCTACGTGCTCGTCGTAACTTTTGAAGCGCTTACCAGCAACACCACCATTGACTCCCGTATTGCGTTGTCCTAATTATGGTTTGGTTATGCATGAAAGAAATATACAATGGATCGCCGATTGTTACCTCTTTCCTTGCTGCTGCTGCTGCTGCGCATATGTATGTTTGTATGCTTGTTCATTATTGAAGTTATACTGCTTTTTCTTTCTTTACTGCCTTTTCCTTTCTTTCATTTCTGCGACTTCTCAACTATTTTATGTGCCCTTTTGTTGAAATACCCTGCGTTGGTCTTTGAAAAATTAAGACTATACTTCACTAAGAAATGATCCTGTGAAGTACGCATTTACATTTTTTGGAAATCGACCCACGATGACGAAGTATTTTCGTTTTATCTTACAGCGTGAGGTTAAGAAGTTCATTTCTAATTTTGTCTTGTGGCATATTAGAAATGATGTTTCTTCGAAAATCATTCGCTTACAACGGATAAAACGACTTTTGAGTGGTGATTTAAATGAATGAATTCCTTTTGGTTGAAACGCTCTGCGTTGGCCGCTGAAAAGTTAAGACTATACCTCTCAGGATCATTCATTTCTTCAAAGAAATTAATGACATTTAGAAATATGCATATATGCATTATTTCGTTGTCATTTCCATATTCGTAGCAATAGAAGTTCTATGGCATAAGTAAAGTAATGGCCGCCGATTGTCACCCCTTTCCGCTGTAGCAGCTTCGCCTATGTGTACGCATATGTATGTTTGTATGCTTGTGCATTATTCGGCAATGTATGCAAATATATGTACATATAAGTACATATATATGAATGTATGAACAAGTCAATGCGCGCACATCTAATAAGGATATTGATAAGTGATGAAAAATTTCTGAACCCTCACATGCGTATACATTCACTCATATGAGCATGTGCAGATACACAAGATAGGATAGAAGATGTATACCTTTTAACATCGTATACTATGCAAATAAATATTTTTCTTACTAATAGAAATTAAATTTATCACAGCAATATTATGTATATGTATATTATGTATATTTCTGTGATAATATTCTGACTTAAGTATGGTTTGGTTATGCATGTACATAAGAAACATACGATGGTTCTAATAATTTTGTTTAAGTATAGAAATAAGCTTTTGTAGAACATTTGCTTTCGCAAACATACAGACGCAAACGACATAATATGTATATGTATGTATGATTGTTTCGCATTTTGCTTTTACGCCGGTCAAATTTCTATACAAAAATCGGCTGAAATGTGTGGGAAAATAAAAAATGGACAACTAGGGCACATAATTTTTAAAAAATTTATTGACAATTAAATATAAATGAAAATATAAGTAAATTTACATCAATTTATTGAAATTTCGTTTCGCATTTTTCGGCACTTTCAAATTAATTAATGTAAGTAATATTCACGACTTAACCCGCACACGTCTTATTCGCGCAAAATTTCCCACTTTATGAAAATTGGCGCAATTATTGACACTTCAATTTTATGTAAAGTTTAAAACATGTTTACATATGAATATATAATATATTTGATTTTGGCGCATTAATTGTGACTTGTCTTAATATACAAAATTGGGCCAAAACGAAACAATGAAATACGTAATTACTTTTGCATGTTAATATGGAAATGCCGACAGCAAAACGCAAAGCCATATATTGCACATATGTACATACATACAAACAAGCGATTTCTTGGTTGAAAGCAAAAATTGAAGCATGAGAAATTGAAATGCCGACGGCAAAACGAAATTGCTTACATTCGTACATTGCGTATGAATCATGAAAATATCATCATAATGTTTAGGTAAATCTTTTATATATTTAAAATGAGTTATTATAAAATAAGATCACATATTCAATTAAAAATAAATTCTGTTGGGATTCGAACCTACGTGCTCGTCGTCACTTTTGAAGCGCTTACCACCAACACCACCATTGACGCTTGAATTGCGTTGTCCTAATTATGGTTTGGTTATGCATGAAAGAAAAGTACAATGGATCGCCGATTGTTACCTCTTTCCTTGCTGCTGCTGCGTATATGTATGTTTGTATGCTTGTTCATTATTGAAGTTATACTGCTTTTTCTTTCCTTTGTCTTTCATTTCTGCGAAATCTCAACTATTTTATGTGCCCTTTTGTTGAAATACCCTGCGTTGGTCTATTTTTTGGAAATCGACCCGCGATGGCGAGGTATATCGTTTTATCTGACAGCGTGAGGAAGAGATAAAGAAATGTTTAACTCCTCTTCCAGTGAGAGAGCAATTGCTAAACGTCAAAACCTACTGAACTTTGACAGTTAATCGAGTTCAGTAGGTTTTGACGTTTATCAATTGGAAACGAGCGATGGCCAGATTGGAATCTTACCAAAAAAATGTGTAAACGGAGGGATTTGTTGCAACGTTCAAGACCACTTATAAAAAATGTAAAACAATGAATATTAAGTAAATTTGTGAAATTTAAAGATATTTGATGACACGTTTGTAATTTGAAGCATCATAGTTTTATTTTCAAGTGAAAATGATTAAAAACGTTTAATGATTGAGAGCTAACAAGCTTAAATCCTATTATTGGGTATTGAAAGGACAAAAGTCAGTTGTTATAATATTCTTTAAAAAGATTTAAATAGTTTCTCCATATAATAAATAAACACTATTTAGTAATTTTTATTCGTACTAAATGTTGGGTATTGGGTTGATAAATGCCCAAAAATTGTTATTTTGTTCAATCTGGCCAGAATAGAAAATGTTATAAAAAACGCTAATTTTGAGGCGCTCTCACACTGGAATAAGTTTAACATCCCTTTATTGCTGGCATGAGGTTTAAGAAGTTCATTTCTAATTTTGTCTTGTGGCTTATTAGAAATGATGTTTCTTTGAAAATCGTTCGCTTACAACGGATAAAACGACTTCTGAGTAGTGATTTTAATGAATAAATTCCTTTTGGTTGAAATGCTCTTCGTTGGCCGTTGAAAAGTTAAGGCTATACTTCTCAGGATCATTCATTCCTTTCATTTCTTCAAAGAAATTAATGACTTTTAGAAATATGCATATTTGCATTATTTCGTTGTCATTTCCATATTCGTAGCAATAGAATTTCTATGGCATAAGTAAAGTAATGGCCACCGATTGTCACCCCTTGCCGCTGTAGCAGCTTCGCCTACAAACATGCGTAAATATGTATGTATGTATACGTATGCTCGTGAAAACATATCGATTTTTGCGAGAAGCACCAGAAAGTTGTGCAATATATGATTTTTAGCTTTTGCCACCGTCGCGAAAAGACGACTTGTTGGCAAAGGCGTGCTCGGGAATATAATAAATTATAATCAATTTATAAAATGTGAATTTAAATTTTCTAGTTTTCTTTCATACAAAATGATATGCATTTCTTGGAATATCACTAAGAAGTAAAACTTCATCCGCGTGTATATCAGTGAAACTTTAAACGAGTTTATCTCGAAACGACATTTTTCAAAATTGCTGACATCATAACTCAACGAGAAATTGACCGATCGACTTTAAATTAAATTGAGTGTTGTTGAATATATTTACTATACAATATCCCACGATCTTTTTGATTGGTTGAAAACTGTCAATTTGGCATAAAAAAACCACTTTTGGAACGAAGTTCCTTACGGCAGGCTTGGAGAAGATAGGGATTTTGCTGCGGGACCTAACTGAAAAAAAGTTATAGTAAAACCGTAAGAAAAAAACCGTAAGAATCGAAAAACCGAATAATTAGGCATGAAAATCTGTAACATAATTTTGTATGCAAATTAGTTTTGGGTGAGAATTGTGCTTGCACTAAGTACGTTTATGGGGAGTTGAATTGTTGCATATTTTTTGGCGTAAGAAAAAAGTTAGGCTGTTCACGGTAAGGTGGTTATCGGGTTATGTGATTATTAGATTAAAAATAACCTCTATGCTCCGTGAACATCCTATGTATGGTTATTTGCTTATTTTTACACAAACAGCTGTTCATTGTTTAGAATTTTAGTTCAATGAAATTCCTACTTATAAAATGCCTAAACAAAGTTTAAAAAGCAAAATAATGGAATTTAAAATAAGTTCTGCTATTCAGGAAATGGACTTTATTGAAGGTGTGTGCTTATTAAAAAATCCGAATTTTAAGCGTTCAAAAAATTCTTTGTATAAAATTTGCAGACATCTTGCGCCCTGAACAGTGTCACAATGCAACGGATGAAGTATTAGAAGAACTGTTAGAGGATATAACTTTAATCATCTGTAGTAGACGGGGAGATGAACTCCATGTTCCGAAATCTATTCATTGGCGAGAAAATGTTCTGTGCTTTGTTGCTTTGACGATGGAGATTTTTACAAATGCTGCGCGTCAGCAAATGCCAATTCGCTCATCTCCTATTTTTTGATGCTTCGTGATGCTTTTTATTTCGGTTCTAATTTGCTGATTGTAAACAAAAAACAGAAGTTAATAGCAGATTTTCCAATGAGAAAAAAGAAAATCTAAATGGAAATGCCACTCGCTTAGTTGTATTTTTTTTTTTGTGCTGCCATTTAGTAAAATTCCAACGACTTTCTAACATTGGAAATAAGCAAACAACCACATAATCTGTAAACAAGGGCTTAGGTTGGTCAAAGTTGGTTATTTTGTCATACCGCATTTTGTAGTTGTTTACTTAATCACATAACCACATAACCCGATAACCACCTTATCGTGAACAGCCTAAGTATTAATTGCATACTTTTAGGCGGGCTCTAACTAAGTGTTCGCTCCCCTGCACATTTCTTCACCATTGAAAAAGTTTACGTTGCGCTTTTGTGAATAAGCTTTAGAGCTTTGAATGTGTCATTGTGTTGCCATATTCTTTCAATTCGTTTTCCTTAAAAAATCAGGTGCGACAGTCGTATACACCAGCGAGTAGTGCATAATACCTTTCTCTTTCTCCCTCTTTCTTTCGTTCTTTCATTCCTTCTCTCTATATTTCTATGCAATTTTATGGTGTCAAACAAAAATAAGGAGACATATTTTTTGTTATTTTAGTTATAATTTGAATTATTTTTTATTTTACGTAATTCATTATTTCTTAAAATTATAAATTTTCTTAAAACTTATCTGTACTTAAATAAAAACTAATCAGCAAAATTTGAGAGAAATATCAAGACAACCTACATAAAATTAATTTTTTTTTTTTGCAATTGTGTCGATTCTGCATTTCCCACACCACATTTCTTTTTTACATAAAAAAACGATTCTGTTTTTTTCAAAAGTACACCCTTTTGTTAATTTGTGATATTTTTCAAAAATCGAAAGTCACTACATAAGAAATACTTTCAACTTTAACAACCTTTTTAAATTTTTTTTCAGCTACACATTCGGCAGGAATCATGTCAGCAGTTGGGGCACTTTTTTTTGGCACCGCCGAAGACAGCACATAACTCCGTTATTTTTCAATATTTTTGTAAAAACGTGTATAAAATATAGCTGAAAATATACTTTATTATGTACAAAGAACTTCGAAATATGCGATCGAGTACGTTATTTAAAAAAATTCACAAATCGCTGAATTTTTCATGCGTTACACTGGTATAGCCCCTTAAAGACAGGGTGGTTCACAAGAACATCCTCAAATGAAAAATCCCGATACATTAGCTTTCATTCAGTTAATTTTTATTAAATTTCACGCATTTATATATCTACGAATTTTTGACTTGGGCTGTGCGACTGCGGGTTTCCAACTACCAATCACCCTAACTAAATTCAATGTAATAAAACCTGCGATTATTGACTCGAATGCTTCACGGGAGTTAAAATAACCGAATTGCTCAGCAAATTGAAGTTCAGGTTTTAGGAAATAATAAAATTTGTAATTAGTTTCCCTAGACCTAAGATGTTATGCAAAAAGACTACTATTTTTTCCGTACCGGGTGCTAGCCGTATATTGCACTGTTAAATAACACCGTAGCTGGCTGTGAAATTAACATCACCGTTGTTACTTCCTGCATCGATACGCTAGAGGTAACATTCTGGAGAGAAACCGTAAATGGAACCTTCGCGCGAGGCTTTCATTCTGGAAACCAAGCCCATTGTGCCACCAGGTAATGTGAGCTTTCAAGAATAGAAGCCGGAAATATCTCTAAACGACATTCAATGAAAATAGAAATTAAATAACGAAACATTCAACCTTTTGGCAAAAGTTATAGGTTTTGCACATTTCAATTTCGAGAAATAATTTGTTATTGCAAAATAGTAGGCTCATAACTTTCACTTCGAGAACTCTAAGCAAGGCATGGTGCATTACTCTACGCTACAGTATATAAAAGTTATTACTGACCTTCAACATACATATGCCATAAAGCACAAAAAAAAACAATAGTAAGCAAATGAAGTGACGGAAAGCCATCCTGGAACAGTATAATTATGAACTAAATTACAAACAAACAAGTAAGGAAGGGCTAAGTTCGGGTGTCGCCGAACATTTTATACTCTCGCATGATAAAGTGATAATAATTTACATACTTTTTTATTTTGCTGTAAAATTAATTAGATTAGATCAATTAGTGTACTTTGAGTATTGAATTGTATTTTCATTTCCTAATGTATATATTATACAGAGAAGGCATCAGATGGAATTCAAAATAGCGTTATATTGGAAGAAGGCGTGGTTGCGAACCGATTTCACCCATATTTCGTACAAGTCATCAGGGTGCTAAGAAAATATTATGTAACGAATTTCATTGAAATCGGTTGAGTAGTTCCTAAGATATGGTTTTTGGTTCATAAATAGGCGACCCCACACCCATTTTCAATTTAAAAAAAAGGTTTGGGTGCAGCTTCTTTCTGCCATTTCTTCCGTAAAATTTAGTGTTTCTGACGTTTTTTGTTAGTCGGTTAACGCACTTTTCGTGATTTTCAAGAAAACCTTTGTATGGGAGGTGGGCGCGGTTATTATCCGATTTCTTCCATTTTTGAACTGTATATGGAAATACCTGAACAAAATGACTTTGTAGACTTTGGTTGACATAGCTGTAGTAGTTTCCGAGATATGTACAAAAAAAAAAGCTTATAGTGGAGGCGAGACCTTGCCCACCTTTGTGCGTCGAATATTCCTCTAATGCGATCCTTTGTGCAAATTTCATCTTTAATATCTTTGGTTTAAACAGTTATGACACTTTATAGGTTTTTCGGTTTCCGCCATTTTGTGGGCGTGGCAGTGGGCCGATTTCGCCCATCTTCGAAACTAACCTTCTTATGGAGCCCAGGAAATACGTGCACCAAGTTTCATCATGATATCTCAATTCTTACTCAAGTTACAGCTTGCACGGACGGACGGACAGACAGACATCCAGTTTCAACTCTACTCGTCACTCTGATCACTTTGGTATATATATAACCCTATATCTGACTTTTTAGTTTTAGGACTTACAAACAACCGTTATGTGAACAAAACTATAATACTCTCCTTAGCAACTTTGTTGCGAGAGTATAAAAACGATGGTGTAATGTTGTGTCACAATTCATATCGATGAAAGCCATTGTCATCATTTAATACCTTGTATAGAATCATGAATCAAAATATTTATTCGATTCGTTTTAGTAATTAATTAACAAACATGAACAGGTCAACGTCATATTGAAGAAACACCTAAGAGCTCATAGGAATGCGACTGACAATGAAGTTTTCGTCAGAACCAAATTGCAAATTTCCAACTGCACCGTCTGTATAGAAAATAAGTACGCGAAACATCCGAACCAACTGAAATTAGCCGAGGCTCAATTACCAACATATCCAAGACATACAGTCCATATTGATATATTTTTGACACTTCCTACTCTGTCTCCTTCCTTTCTTTTTCTGCTAAACAAATAGAAACCAGCATTTCACTGTCTGAATTCGAGTTCGTTGCATCTACCGTTAAGGGTAAGTCCCCGGGGCAAGATAAAATTTCTTATCCAATTATCAGACATATGCCAAAAACTCTCAAGCTCCGATTGGTAAAGCTTTATAACAAAATTTTCAATACTGGTGTCTACCCCCAATTTTGGAAAACGTCCTGTGTTATACCAATACTTAAACCACACAAATCCTCCGATGAACTTGCTAACTATAGGCCGATTTCCTTCC